>NW_025336481.1:30917687-30963603 GCF_004798865.1 Varanus komodoensis | reverse complement strand
GGACTGCTCTTTAGAAGGCCAGATAGTGAAGATGAAACTCAAATACTTTGGCCACCTAATGAGAAGGAAGGACTCCCTGGAGAAGACCCTAATGCTGGGAACAATAGATGGCAAAAGAAGATGGGGACTGCAGAGAATGAGGTGGCTAGATGGAGTCACTGAAGCAGTTGGTGTGAGCTTGAGTGGACTCTGGGGGATGGTGGAGGACAGGAAGGCCTGGAGAAATGTTGTCCGTGGGGTCGCGATGGGTCGGACATGACTTCGCGACTAACAACAACTGTCACCTGGGTATGGCAAGGAGGCTGAGTGCAGTTTACAAGTCTGGTGGTGAAAAACCTCACTAACTGGGCTGATAATTTGGCCTAGAATGGAAATAATAACTTTTTAGCTCTCAATAAAATTGGTTGTCCCACTATTTTAAAATGTGGATTACACCAGACCATAAGCTCAGCATAGATGAAGAATGTGCAGTGGAACTGAGGCCTGAGATCATGCCATTTCCCCTCAGGTGTTACTATTGTGGAAAAACACAAGCTTAATTAGTCAACATGTAAAGGATCCAAAAGCACATCCACCCTGAGAGTAAACAACAAATGATAATTGACAATAATATTCTAGGGTGGCCAATGAAAGCACAATGGACCCAAGTTGGGACTGCTATTTTTCAAGTGCAAAAAATGGCATGTGATATAAGGAAAATTAAAGCTAGCTTCACAGGAGTCTTTCAGTTTACAGTGCCATAATAGCAGATAATAATGATAAGGATGATGATAGGTATGGAAGGACATTTATTTTAATTACATTTCATTTTCCCCAGGTAGTCTTAATGAGGGATGATCATCTAAGTCAGCTTTGATCTAGCGAATGATGTAGCTGAGGTTTATTCTAATCCCCAAGATTATCTTCTTTGAAACTTGAGTTCCAAGGTAAATTACTGAATTTGGACAACATTTATAGTGCCAATCAGATAAAATAAAGTGAGTGCCAGAGTGACACAGTGATTCAGAGTGCTGAACTTGGGTAATTCAGGTTTAAGTCCCTAATCAGCAGTGAAGCTCACTGAGTAACTTTGGGTCAAAGAAACTCAGTTTAACCTACCTCACAGGGTTGCTGTTGGTAAAGATAAAACAGAGGAGATGAACCTTGTAAACCACCCTGGGCTCGTTCCTTGCAAGAGGAAGAAAAGTGAAGTATAAATGTAAAGTAATAATGTTAAGAGTGCTTATTCCCAGTGGCATTGGTTCCTATTTTGTCCAATTAACTGTATAAATTGAAAAGAGACCAAAGGTATATATTTGCATTATCAGAATAGGTATGAGATAAAGTATATAAATTGGGCAGTGCGAAGACTTGTAATCCATACAACGTTACATTGTTTTCCAAAGCTTCATTTTCAAAAATCACAAAATTGGCTTCATATCACCTCAGTACAATTTCCAACTCAGTTTTTTGTACTGTGCTGCCTCAGTGCAGAAATAAGTTGATGTATAAATGAAAACCACAGAATGCATGACAAGCCACAAAATTCTAGAGCTACTTCATCAGCCTCAGACCAAAAATTGGTGGAAATGGACAATCATCATTGAAATAGGCACCATATTTCACATTAAGGCACAAGAATTAATTTTAGAGTGGGTGCACCCAGTGGAAGGCTAACCTTCTTCCCACCACAATATGTTTTATTATGCCACCTGAATGCAGCTACTTTATGCAAATTTTTCCTACTTTTTACATTCCCTACCTCCATGCCATATCGTATAACTTGACTATTCAGGTATATGTCCATGGAATGCTTACAGTCCTATCAGGATTTGCTCCTATCCAGGTTTACTCAAACATAAATCCTAATGTGGTCAATCAGCTTTACTCTTAGCTAAGTATGCATAAGATCGCAACCTTCAAGTACAACTTATGTAGACAGTAGTAACTCAGCAAGGGTGCAATCTAGTGGCATCCTGACACGGTTGGGGAGCTGGGTGACAGCTCTGAGTTTCTGTGACTATGGAGCTGGGACTCTCTGAACACTGCACCTACATCCTGCTCCCTTTGCAGCATGGAAAGAATTATACCATCAGCTTTGGTGAGGAGGAAAAGGGGCATGGCAGGGGCAAGGAAGGGAGGTAGTTGGAGTTTATGATTTATGCCAAAGCCAAGTGATATCCAACTATGCTTCCTTCTTATTCCATCACACATCATCCTGACAGCCAAATAGAGCTGGCCAGGCTCTTATGATCATATACTGGCTTAAACTGAAAGTGAAGAAGTATTTTGCCCATGCATACAGTCCCTTTGCTTCTCCCTTAATGGCCCAATGAAAGCAAGAAGCCACAAATGATAGTTTCCAGTTTTGTTCAAATCAGAAGCCTTTGGTAAGATAGGATAATATGCCAAACTTGTACATCCAAAATACCCAATTATTACCATGGAATATAAAGACATTTGCTGCAAATACTGTAGTAACTACTTCAGATGCTAGAATATTTAATTTGACATTCTATTAATTATAATGAAATGCTTCTTACCATGACCATGCACTGTTCCTGGACTCAATGATGGCTGGTGTAGTTCTTTGGTTGGAGTAAGATACCCTTCTTTCCCCTGACGCTGGCTCATTTTTCCTGAAGTCAGAGCATGAGATTCATCATTGTGCATTACCACAGCTAGAAAAACAAAGAGAATCATCATCATTCATTGTGCTTTACACTGTAAATTTTATTGAGTACAGGAAGAGCTTAACTTCTGAAATTCAACAAAGAATAAAAATGGGGAACAGACCTGGAAGAGGGAAGCCATATGTAATTGATCCAGCTACATTAGATCACGGGTGCAGAAGCTCACACTTGGGGACCAAATCCAGCCTTCTTGGGGTCCCAATCCAGCTCCCTCAGATTCTTCAGGTGGACATGTCACCTTCCCCTGGTCCCACCCACCCCTTTTGTACTGCGACAAACACAAACTTTAGGTGGGATCCCCTACTCTACCACAATCCCAGCACTAACATTAAATGTAGTAGACCACCTCTATCCTGTTCCTACCGCTAAAGCCACCACTCATACATACATACATACATTTATAGGTCACCTATAACTGTCAAAGCCTTCCAAGGCAGCTCCACTTGTGGAGGATCATACCTCACTACGGGGCAAACACTCCCATCACTTCTGCTACCACCATACAACTACACCCCTTTGATATTATACTTCTTTTTCATAAGGTAGTTGGTCATTAGGCATGGGGCAAAGTAAATAAGTGAAGACAGCAGGGGGTTGGACTCGATGCCCTTCATGACCCTTTCCAGCTCTAATGATTCTATGAGGAAACTGAAGAAAGCTAACTATTTTATGAAAAAGCATTGATTGGGTTAAAAATGAGAGATGCTACAACGGCATGTGTCCCTCTACATATCACCGTAAACTCAGAAGACTGAGCTCATATGCCATGAGCTGCTTTCTATTCCTAAATGACTCCAATTCTTGTGCGATACCAACATGGAGAAGAACCATGCCATTACCTCCTCCACCTTAGAATTAATGCAGTAGCACAGGAAGGGCAAGCACTGCACTAGCTTCCAAGTGACTAAGCATATGCCAGAAAAAACTTAGTTCTTCACAGAATTCCAAGTTCTGGGAAAGAGATTGGCCAATTTTGACAATTTCACAAGACAATTTTTCTCTGATACCTCAGAAATTTTAGTGTTTTGAGTCTAGCTTTAGATCTTTAATTGTATCTTCTATAATGCTGCAGACTAAATCTTTCCGATGTTAAATTTCTAAAGTATATCAAACTGCTATATATAATAGCATGTTCAAGAATTAACTTCATTCCCTAGAACAGTAAACCTTGTGACTACTTAATACTCAAAATACCTGAGAATATTGTTAGAAATTACATACAAAAAGTAGGGTTTATAAAGCTTAAATTTGAACTTTAATTCATAAATCACAATGTTTATTTTGGGGGATCTTTCTTTCTCTCTGGAATTCCCTGTCATTAAGAGTTGCATATTCTGATGTTATGCTGTCTCCCCTCCACACAGGCGCTTCAGTGGCTATTCCCCTCACCACTACCACCCTGCATCACCTTTTCTGAACATTCACACTGTCACAGTGCCCTCTAGAGACTTTTCTGTGGAAATGCATATTTCCTCAAATTCTCTAACATCGCTATAGAAATCTGTTCTGCCTTTGGAAAGCATTACAACTTCCAATATTAGAATAATGTAATACCACTTACCAGAAAATCTCAAAGATACACAAATTATGACAGCTTTGTCACATGAAAGGTGTGTTTCTTGCAGTTTAAAAATCTCAACTAACAATACGGAAAGTGTCATGCATGATTTTGCCAAATAAGAGAGAAGTGTGTTTGTCAAAGAAATGTGTAATTTTTCCAAACTGTATTCATAGAAACAGAGTTAAAAGGGATGTTGGGGATCATCTAGTTCAATTCCACTGCTGTACAACCTTTACTGTTAGGAAATTCTCCTAATGTTTAGCCAAAATGTGATCCCTGCAGCTTTCAATCATTCCTACCCACTGAAAAAACACAAAAGAACCCATGTTGAAAAATTCTAAACACCACAGGCACTAACTGTTTAGAAACATAAGAAATTGCCTTGTGCTGAGTCAGACCATTGGTTAACCTAGCTTAATTCTCCTGACACAAATGGCGAGTCTGCAGGGTTGCAAGCAGGGATTTTTCCAGCTCTGCCTAGATGTGCTGAGGACTGAACCTGGAACCTTATACATAAAATCCATGTGGTCTTCCACTGGGGAATGGTTCGGCTGCCTATTTATTTTGCATTTTACTCTACTTGAGGCATGGAAAGAAAGGGATTTCATTCTGAAAAAAACAAACTAGAAAGCTATTAAAGTAATAATCCACAACTGCATGGACTGCATCATGTCCCAGTATCCAATGGTGCTAATCTGCTGTGCAAAGCTTTATCCCATGTCAATGACTGATGCACATTATGTTCAGATTAACTTGTGGCATGTGTAAACAACACTCCTAGACATTTTCCTTTGTGCTTAAAGCATATGAAAATACCACACAGGCAAATATACAATACTACCCATTAGAGTTCATCTACATAGTAGCAGTTAACACAACTTGAAAACAAAGGGGAAAGTATGTGCAAAAATTGTTGTATTTCCTTACTGTACTTGTCGTATTCTTTTGTTGACCACATATCATGAGAATGAGTGTGTTTGTACAGAGTGCTAACCCTCTGAATAAATTATAAAATGTGGGTTGTTTGCAGAACAACCCATGGTGTGCCCAACAGATGATCAGGTTCACTGTGGCTTCTTCCCACGTTGTTCTCCAGTTGCTATCCCAGTAGCCTTCACAGTAGAATCCACCTTGTCTGCCCCTTCCCACTCCAATTGCTATCCCTTTTCATTTGCCACTTTAAAATTTTTTAGAGCTTCAAAGTGGTTTGGGCATTGACTGAGAGGCTGCAAATGGCAACTTGAAGACCAGCAGGACCTTTTACATTCCTGCTAACCAGCAGGGCCTTTTATATTCTTGCTTGCTCGCCAATCCATACAATCCA
Organism: Varanus komodoensis; assembly: GCF_004798865.1. NCBI lineage: Eukaryota > Metazoa > Chordata > Lepidosauria > Squamata > Varanidae > Varanus > Varanus komodoensis. Next base: position 30,958,046 of record NW_025336481.1, on the reverse strand, counting down.
TTATTAAATTGCTGTCCTCTGCTCGACAACACAACAGTCCAACATGGATCTAACAACTCCTAAGTTGCTGGGGTGGCTTTTGCCCCCCCCCCCCAAATCTTCCAGGCCAAAAGTATTCTGGTTTCAGGTAACACAACAACCTACTGGCTTGTTACCCATGGTAGGTTGTCATAATGTGTGAAACAGGACAGTGTCTGCTACTTTAGAAAGACGAGCCCTTATTTTAAGCTGCTTTTATAAAGAGATATTACAAGGAAGTCAGGCTTGCACTGATGCCAACTCCAGATAAATAGTATAAACTTGCAGTAATGGGATGTTTGCAGGGGATACACTATCAGGGTTGGCAACTCTATGAAACTAGCATATCAATACAGTCAGGATGTAAATTAACTGAATTTAAAACCTGTTAAATATTTTTACATAGTTGTATTTATAGACAAGAATCCTTCCAAACAATTTATAAAAACACATTTTTCTACAAGTATTTAAGGCAGTATTTGGTCAATAAACATGCCCTTTTCAGGATTCTTCACTTAACTTTCATTCACACAATTTTTCATCTCCCCACTATTCCGAGAGACACTCAGCATTCTATGGCTACTGAGTATATTCAGTTCTCATCAGGCTGTTTCTTTAAGTGCTCCTTCCTTTTTCTGAACTCCTGAAAGCCTTGGAATGTTTCCCATGCCTGCTAATGCCTTCCCATTGTGTGTAAATGGTACTGTTTTGGCTACTGTTTCCACACACAATTTACACAGCATTACTACTTTCTTAGTGAAATACTTAGTGCCCGAACATATTTGATTCTGTTGGCTATGGTCGGGATCCAAAAGGCTAATTTAGGTGAGCATGAAAACAATAAGGATTACATTTCTCCTTTGAACAGCAGATGCTCCATGACATATCAAAACTTATTTGAAAAATCCTATGTTACCTAAGTTTTGTCATGTGGCAGAGAGTGTGATAAAATGTTCAGGAAACTGAGTCATAAAGCACAAGACAATGATAACTAGTTTCAGTTATCATTGGCCAGTGGTGGCCCTGCTGAATTCCAGTCTCTATAGGTAAGGATGTAAGAGATACGCTGGATCAGACCAACAGTTTTCTAGTCTAACAGAACCAGATGGTCATGAGAAAGCCACAAGCAGGACAGTGGTGGAACACACTCTCCTAGTGCTGTTTCCAGCACCTACTGTACAGGGCCATATGTAGCCCCTGAAACTGCAACCTATCATAACTAGTAGCCATTGATAGTGTTATGCTCCATGAATGTGTCTAGTTTTCTTTTAAAGCCATTGAAATTGGCGCCCATCACTACAGCTTTATTTTATTTATTTAGTTGGTTAGTTTCTAAATCGCCCAACAACCAAAATTCTCTTGAGGTAGCAATTTCCATAGCTTTACCATGGACTGTGTAAAGTACTTCTTGTTATCTTCCTGAATCTTCTATTATTTAGCCTCATCAGATTACCCTGGGTTCTACTATTATGAAAGAGGGAAGATTCACTTTCTAACACCTATTCACTTTCTCCATACCATGATTAATTTTATAGACTTCTATCATGTATCCCTTTAATCACCTTTTTCATATACAAAAAGTCCCAAACATTACAATTTTCCTCAAAGGGGAGTTGTTCTATCACTTTCACTAATTTGGCTGCCCTGTTCTGCAACTTTCCCACTTCTACAATAACGTTTTTGAGGTGCAGTACAACCAAAATTGTACAGTTTTCCAACTGTGGTCACACCACACAGATTTTTATAAAGGCATTATTATACTGTGATACTGACAGTTTTCTTTTTTTCTTTTTTAAAATTATACCCATTTTCCATAGTAGCTACACACTGGACTGATATTTTCATTAATTTATCCAACAAAACCCCAAATTCTCTTCTTTGGTCTGTCAGGCTCAGCTCAGATTCCATAAATATATATGGATTGTTCTGCCTCAGTGTGCATCACTTTACACATACTTATACTGAACTGTATTTGCCATTTTAGTATATTCTGTTTACCTGACAGATTCTTTACTTTTTGTTTGGACCACACAAAATAACTTGGTGTCATCAGCACACTTGGCCATCCCCCTAACCCTATACTGATTATGTACAAATTTAAAATTATCAGTACCAATAAAGAGCCTGCTTACATCCCTTGATTGCAAGAACTGTCCATTTATTCCTGAACTTTCTGCTCTGTAACCAGTTACCTGACCCATTAAAACACTTCTCTTTTGCTTCATGATGGTTAAATTTGCTAAAGGGTCCTTGGTGAGTGACATTGTCAAATGCCTTTTGGAAGTACAAGCAATGTCTGTCAAATCATTCCTTCCACATCTTTATTGACCTTCTCTAAGAAAATACTAGTGAAACATGGCTTACCTTTGCAGAAGTCATGTTGATTCTTTCTCAGCAGAACATCTCCTTCTATATGCTTGATATGTTTATCTTTAAACAATGCTTTCCATGAATTTATCTGGAACAGGCATTCCCAATGAGCCTGTATTTTTCCAACTAACAACTAGATCCCTTTTAAAAATCTGTTTTTACTTTCCAGTCTCCTGGTACAGAAGCAGGACATATTTTTGTTGGATGATCAGCAATCTCACCTTTGAATTCTTTACAAACTCTCGGGTTGATATTATCTGAACCTAGTGATTTGTTTTCAATTTGTCATCAAAATCTAGAACTTCATCTCTTGACATCACTATTTGCATCAGTTCTTCTGACTCCCCTCCTGAAAATATCAGTTCATGCACAGGCATCTGCCCTGGATCTTGTTTGGTGAAGAATTCATTAAACACTATTGCCTAACCCCCAATAGCAATATTTTAACTCCGCTGCAATGCAATACTCCTCCAACCACTTCCGTAGCCAATTTCCTGCCTCAAGATAACATTCCAGAACAAACTAATGTATAAATAAGCATCTTGCCAAATCTTACTAAGTATAGTGACCAGTTTCATACAGCTACATAAGAAAAAAGCTCTTCAGTGTAAGTGTTTTAACAGGAACAGCTGGACTTTGTCTACTTATAGTACAATGAAAAGATGAGCATACTATGTATCTTCCATTAATCTACACAAGATAGATGTTTATGCCCATTATAGCATGAAAACTAGACCATCGTGATTTTTTGATGGAAAAAAAAAATTCGTGAGGGGCTGAAATCTGGACTAAGAATATGGAGTGAAACTGAATAAGCAGTTTTGCTGTTTTTTAATTAACTAGTAAAAATGTTAATTGCTAGTAATTTTAAAAACTAAATAGCCAACACAAAACAAGTAACTTTTGTGCTTTAAAATATGAGGTACACAATCCACAGACTTATATTGTGCAGTCCCTCAAGACCCCCAGCTACTTTCATGAAAACCACTAGAAAATCCATAGCAGCATGCTGCTAACTACACTGGTCATACAGGACAAGGGAAGGAAGGACTGGGAGACTGGCCACTTCCTCCTCCACACCCTGACATACTCTGAATTGCTGCTAATAGTAGTAATAAAGGTACAATCAGGGAGGGGACTGAAGCTGAGAGAAGGCTGGAGTCCAATGACCCTAAAGAAGCAACTCCTGAAGACAGAAATTACAAGTTTTCTGAACATTTCTGTATATCTGCAGCATCTATCAGATACTGGGGTCAAATATGGGTGTTGTCAAAGTCCCGATACAGCTCCATCTGGTTACATGGTGGTGAAGAGAAGCACAGTTCATCCTGCAAGTGCCTAGAGGACCAGGATCAAACCTTTTAAGTACCTGCAAGGATTGGAGCCTGTGCAGTTATGCAGTGAAGCTGGGAGCTTTGGAAGGCTCTAAAAAGGCTTTCCTGTGCTGCTGTTTTGCCACAGCAAGATTGGCTTCTGCAGTGGCTGCATCATATTCATGATCTTGCTTCCACTCCCGCCTTGTTCTTGACTATGCCTTGATTCCTAACTACTACTGGCTCTGCCCTTGACTCTGGTCTGACCTGTGATTTTGCCATGATCCTTGTCTTCACTTTTGGTTCTGCCATGTCTGATTGATATCTGACCCTTGCCTGTTCCTGACTCTGCCTTTGCTTCTGGACCTGTGATGCCTTGTTGGTATCCAACCCTTGTTTGTTTCTGACTTTGCCCTTGTCTCTGGCCCTACTACATCACATCAGGATCTATATCCACCTCCATCATCCCCATTCCTGGTCTCCAGCCACAGGACTCTGCCACCTATGTCCGCCACCTGATAGCTGTGCACCCGTTTTAAAAGAAATCCATTTTCAAGGTCCTTTTTCTAACACTGATGATTAGATCCTGACCACACGCATCAAGTGCATACTGAAAGGATGCCTTGCCTATAGAGTTCTCAGTTTTAGAAGACCACATCCTAATTACACTCTCTTCCACTTTACTAGCATGAAAGAAAAATTGACTGCCATATAACCAATAGCAGTATAAATGAAATTCTACTAAAATCAAAGGAATTGTGTGAATATGTTCAAAATAAGATTATGAAGCTCATGTTCACTGTTTCATATGAGAGATGTGTCAGCTGGAAATTCTATTTGCCAATTTTCAAACATATCAGGCAGGGCTTCTGTTAATTTCCATATTACTCAATGGTTACCTGAGGGAAAATACTATCTTATGTTACAACAACATTTAAATTTATTTGAATATGCATGCACACATGTTTCTACAGTTATACTATTTTCTGCTATGTCAGTCTCTGAATTCATTCTTAAATCCCCAGCATTTGGTACTGTTAGTCAGTTGTGGAACAAGCAAGGGAAATCATGATCTCACCTTACAAGAATATATTGTTCACATACTGTTGGAAAAACCATTTACTTACTTGGGGCTCCCTGACAGTCTTTGACATCACCATGATGCTGGAAGCACAGCAGAATATGCAGAACAGCAAACAAAAGCATCCAGGCCAAAAAATGTGTGTTTGGGGAGGGGAGATACAGCAGCCATCACACAAAAGAAAGAAGAACAAGGGAAACAGCAAGTTAGTTTGAAACTGAAGATAAAGCATGCAGGTCAATCCTGATAGAATGTTGTAACTACATAGCTCCACAATAGAGGGCATGAAGCAAATGAAAAACCCACACAGGCAAGTACACTTAGCAAAGACCATGGTTAGCTTTGCTACAGTTAGTAAATTGTTATTTGTAGTTCTGCAGAAGATTACATTTCAACATTTTTCTGATTTATTCATCACATAATATGCCAACCAGAATCATCAGCTAGAACACTGAAGTCAAGGATGCCTTTCTGAAACTTGCAAATGAAAAAAGAGTAACTTATATTCAGTCCCTTGATAATGCTAATAACGTTACTGACAAAGAATTATCAAGCACTTCACCTGCACAATCCAAAAGTGACTAACCAAGATTGCTGCATAATATTCCTCTAAATTAACATGTTGAATGAGATGTGGTGAGTGAAGAATTGAGTACTATAGACTAGAAAATCAAGTGATTTATACAATATTCTAATAAAAACATTATTGAAAAGATAGATTTATGCGAGCATTTCCCTCTTTTCACACTCTCCAGAACTCCATCTATAAATGAGTTCTCATGCTTCATAGGAACAAGAGAAACTGTCTTATACAGTCAGACTACTTATCCATCTAGCCTGGCTACCTGAAGGAGCGCTTACATCCATATATGCCCAGCCGCCCCCCGAGATCGGTGGGAGAGGCCCTTCTCCGGGAGCCCTCCGTGAAAGAAGTTAGGAGGGTGGTTACTCGGAGGAGGGCTTTCTCAGCAGTGGCACCTAAGTTATGGAATGCGCTCCCCAGAGAGGTCTGCCTGGCGCCGTCATTATTTGTTTTTCGGCGCCAGGCGAAGACCTTTTTATTTAAGCAGCATTTTAAATGTTAATATTATTGAATTTTATCGGGCCAGGGCGGCTTATTTTATATTGTATATTTGTATTTTATTTTAATGTATATATTTTAAAATGTTATGATGTTTTAATTTATTGTTGTAAGCCGCCCCGAGGCTTCGGCGAATGGGGCGGCATAAAAATGTTTTAATAAATAAATAAATATTATCTAACTGGAAATGCTTTTCCAAGTTCACAGTCAAATATCTTCCATTTCACCTGCTACTGGATACCTTTAGCATAGTAGAGGAAGGCCTCAAGAGTTTGATTAAGAAAAAGTAGTGTCATTTTCTTATATTCTTCCTGAAACTGCACCTATAAAAAGGCCTAAAAATTCTGTTTAGTCTAAAAAGTCTAACTAAAACCCTAAACAGGAACACTCATTTCATGGGCTGGGAATATACTGCAACATTTTGTTACAGCACCCATTTGTATTAAGCATTATGGTTGGCCAGGAGTGGCTCATCTTACTAGACCAAACTGACTCCATCTTGGCCAGGTCCAAAAGGAAGAAACCTACATGTTACAATCAACTGCATATCTTTACAAAAGGCCACACTATCTAGCCACTGGTGTTGAGATGTAAATCCCCTGTCTGAACTCATCTGAGGACCAAGAACCTCCACTTAACAGATGCAATAAGAGACTTCTTAAGCACATTAATTGGTCAATTGTCCAGGGGCCCAAATGATGCGAAATCCTTGGGAATGGCAGCTCAGGTCTCAGTCGGACTCAAAGGGACTCTTTCAAAATCCCCACCCAAGAAGTAGGGGGGAACCACAGTGCATATATTCTGCTAGGAGCTGGAATTTAGGGTTTCTTCCCCCTCATTACCAATGTTGGGGTGTCAAGTCTTGACAAAGGTACCAAAGGAAATTGTACCATGGAAGTCATGAGTCTTCACACAGCCAAGTAGGCAATTTACCGCAGGGTAATGTGTAACTAGTCTGTTTTGTTTTTGTTTTGTAGCCTTTTGCCACAATACTGTGATCTTTACTCTGCTAGTTACATCATACTTTCAGATGAACTCTTTTTCACTTCTGTAATCTTTCATGAAATCCTTAATATATTTTGTACCACTGCCTCACCAAAACTCAGACTGTGTACATTGGAGGTGAGAGGGGTGAGGCCACAAAAGGTATGCCACATGGATCACCCTATGGCTGGTTTAAGAACGTCACTGCAGGCAACATGCTGAGCAAGGCATGTAACCAAAAAAAGAAAACAAGTATCCCTGAGGATGCGGAAGGGCTGCAAAGAAGCTCAATGTGGGGGTCCACATGGAAAGCCTTGGTTGGTCATTCCCATTTTCTTTTGGCTGCTATTGAGGGAAGAAAAACAAATGCATTTTCTCTTGCTATGCTTTGTCATCAATATTCCAACGTTGCTCAATAATTAATACAGTTGCAATCAGAAATCAATATCTTAAGATGTATTTTGAGGAGTTTTTCCCCCTTTGTTAAAATCAGAACTTTCTGTGAACATATTTTACATGCAGATGATCTCTCGTTCTCCAGGTAGGGCTGGAAAGGGCACCTGCCTTAAATCCCAAAGCACTGCCAGAAAGAAAAGCAAACTGATGCTATACAGCAGCTTCCTATATTTCCATGTTCCAAAACTTGATCAGACCAAGTTGAAATGGGTTGATTCAGCAGTATATCATCTCCTTTCAAAATTATTCAGGAAGGAAAGAATCTGTATAGTAAAAAAACAAACAAAACCCCAATACTAAGCAGTTATTGAAGAACCTCAAGATTACAGAAGGTGTTTAGCCACTGTCAAATGTTTTTAAAGCAGATCCAGGACTGCTTCAGCCTAGCATAACATGTTTGAGACTACATCCACTCTTAAATGGACTTTTACTTTACAGTTTTAACTTTTAGAAATAATAGCAACAGTGAAGAACAATGGTACAGAAGTGCTACAATTAGTTTGCATGATCATATTTTCATGCCTATGACTGAGAATGTTTTTAATTTTTTAATGTTTATTTTACTCATTTTATTGTATTGTTTTATGTATTGTTGTAAACTGCCCTAAGAGCTTCATCTATGGATCAATATAGAAAGAAATTTTAAATAAATAAATAAGAACTAGGCTATCTTTTATGCAATGGTTTGAAGGAAAGGGAGGAGAAGAGACAAAGAGCATCTTAAGCATAAATGACTCAGCTGAGTTTTACAATGTAACTACTATACTTTCATTAGTACTTACATGAATTAGCAGAGAGTCTAGCTGGTTAAGCATCCACAAACCTGTATAACTGAGCAAACACCAGCAAGAGAAATACTGAAGTGGGAAAGCTGAGTGAAGCAGCTGATCACTCAAGATTACTGTAACGGCCAGTATGTAAATATTTCAGCACTGCATAGCTAATCACCTTCAAGGAACTCCTAAATGAAAGGCTAACACAACCCTAATGAGGTCTACTCAGGTTCTCCTTGTACTGTACACATTTACCACACCTGCAGGGGAGGGCAAGGAAGCAGCTCATACACAATCAAAGACAAGTTTCATGTTCATGCAGTGTAAGCTGTAAAGCAAGAAAGCTAAATTCCAAACATTTATAATTTAGCAGTCAATAGCTGAAAATAAATTATAGAGTACAAAAATGCTCTAGAAAAAATGAACTTGGTTTCCAGACTGAGCCTTCATCTTGTCTCCTAACTTAGATCTCTTCTGCCCATTTCCTCCAACTAGTTATATAGTGACTATGGAAATACCCAAAAGTTTTGGGATGACTGTGGGCCCAAAAAAAAAAAAAAAAAAAGCCGAGTGGCTTAATCCAGATAAAATAGAGTACTGTAAGAAAACTTGTTCCTCTCCATGGTGATGCGACAACAGCATTTGATCCAGCTAGTTACCTACTCAAGGACCAAGGGCACCCTCTTATCTCACTTGGTAATTCATTTCAGCTGCTGCAAGGTGGAGCCACCCAGCTGCTGATCAGAGCATATTACACTCATTCTGTACCAGCTGCACTGACTGCTAGCATGTTTGTGGGACAATTTAAACTGCTGATGATCACCTTTAATACCTTCAGCAGCTTAGAACCATGATATTTGAAGGAACACCTAAACCTTTGGTCAGGCCCAATATTTTAATTACAGAGAACATATGTAGTCAGGATTAAACAATGCCATGGAATACAAAATTGTTTCTAGTCAGTTCCAGTTTGACCTTCAAAGCCTAAAACTGGTATGTGGTAGGTTACATTAAAGACCACATGAACATCTCTCTTACTAGCATTAAGATCTTCAGAGGCCAGGCAGGGGGTAACAAGTAGCAAGGCTTTCTTAGTTAAAGTTCCATGGATACGCCCCTGCATCTGCCAAGTTCTCCAATATTTCATTTTGTGAAAAGATATATGACCCTTTCCCCTTTTTTGATTTAATTGGGTGCTCATATTGCTGCTAGTGCTGAGTCTATATAAACCTTGGCCAGGGTCACACAAATGGGGGGGAAAAAAAGAAGCTGCATGGATGCCCCTTCTGTACTGGTCACAGGCCACCTCATTTGCATAAGGCTATGTCATTCAAGCCCAGTGAGCTGGGCAGTGGAAGTGACATCCAGACCACCAGGTGTGCAGGAAAGTTCTCTCCTTGATAACATCATTGAATTGGAAATGTCTAAGAGAGAGAACAGAAATTGAGGTCTGATCCTGATCTTTCAAACCAAAGTTTTATAGCACATTAAAGACTAACAAATTCATTCTGGCATAAGCTTTCCTGGACTGTAGCCCACTTAATCAAATGCATTAATTGCCACTTATCCAACCTTTGTGCTAGTTTCTTTGAAAAGCTGCTGAGCAAATCAGTAACCAAGATATTGGTACACAATATCCCTCCTATAATTGTTATTCTGTATAATAGTATTTTCCAATTTATAAAGAACTGTGATAAGGGAAATATTTTCTCATACACCTAAGGTCAATAACGTTTTAAAAATTCATACACCACTAGAGTAGACCTGCACAATGTACAACCCACTAAACAAAGCTGACCCAGTCATATTGTCGTGAGCCCCTCATAATTTAGATTCACGACACTAGGAGATTTACCAAGCCCTTGCCAAGCTGTCTTCAGCAGAGTGAGTCATCAGTTGAGCAGATTAGTAATAGAGATGATCCAATGGGGGCAATGAAAATCTCATGTTCTTTTTTCCACTTTTAGAAAGGATAAAGCAGAAATATTAAGTGACTTCTAATTAACAGTATATGAGTACAGGCAGTGAAGTAATAGCTTTCAGCTTCTATTTTATATTTATCCTATCCTTCCTTCACACAAAGTTATCATCTGAACCCTCTGAAATAGGCTGAGAGCTAGTGACAGCTCTCCAGTGATTTTAATGGCTGGAGACTAGTCACTAACTCTCAGCCTAACTACTGAGCTCAATTGAAATATTGCATGTCCAGTCCACTATTCTAAACATTTATATAAAGAACTGCCTTCTACCACATGAGTCTATTTAAATTATGCTGATATTATATGAGGCCCTCTCAATCCCACAGTCAGTAAATAGCACTGGTAGTGAGCAAGGAAGAGAGATCATTTTTAACTGCACCAGTTTCCCAGAAAGGCTCATCTAGTATCAGTTTTAATATTGCTTCAGCACCAGACAAAGAAGTTTTTATTTGCCAAGGAACTTCAGCTTTTAATATTAGTCTTGTGGTTTCTCTCTTCTATTCTTACATAACTGATTTTACAAGTTTGTTTTAAGTGCTGCTTCTGCTGTTCTATTTTATTAGCATTTTATCCGTTTACTGTTTCTATTACTTCATTGTGCACCTTATTGAATGTTTTTACTAGCAATCTCAACCAGGTGTTTAGTGTATTATTCTTGGGGCAAGGCTAGGTGAAAGACTGTCTTCTGTTCTGCTTGAGTTCTAAGATCTTCAGAAAAAGGCATTTTTCCATACTACTGCATTTGGTGACAATAAATACTAGAGAGTCTTTCTCACCTGCTGCTCTGAGGCTGTAGAACTTCTTGCTGAAGGAAGCTAATTTGATTCCCCTTCTGCTGTCATTCAGCCAGCAGATCATGAAGTTCTTATTCAAACAGGGCTTTTGGTAGTCTGTGAGGTTAGGTGCTGTTTTTATTTTCTTATTATTGTGCTTTTGTGTTTGTTTTAGTACTATTTTCATTGAGTATTAATTTGAAAATGTTTTAGTTATTATAGTAAGCATTAAGTTGCCAAGTGCCATTGTCTCCCTAGAACAACAGGACACAAATCAATTGTGGATATGTTGACTACAGATGGTAGAAGTTGTAGTCCAACACAACTGATACAAATCTTCTTGAGGAACACTAGTGCAGACAATTTCTAAAATAAAAGTTATACTATACTGGCTTATAATGATGATAACTGCAGACCTGAAGCCACTTTTGACACTATTTGAAAGATGTTTGTTTTTGAGCGAGGTTCTTCAACTATGAACCACAAAGTACATGAGCTTACGTCAGAGAGAAGAAATGCAAGTAAAGGAATATTAATTTTCAACCAGGCTTCCTGACATATCGCAGTATCAGATCATACCTCATGCTTAACAGTGTTTACAGTTTTGTTTTTACTGTAAAAACAAACTCATTCACTATTGTTAATGAGACCATGGTCTCCAGGTACATGTTGGTCAGTTTCTATTTTTTCATCCACTGATAAAAGCATGTAACTTTGTGTATTCTGATTGGTCCTAATCAAGGAATTGTTTTACTATCCTTGAGACTGAACAACCTAAGCTCATTGGCTTTCATACATTTGACTTCAGTGATGAAAATCTTGCTATCTGCAAGGTGACAATAGTGCCTAATAGCACAAGCAGTAAGTTCCACCATGCTTATTGAGGGTTTCTCCAAAACAGGTACATATAAGATTGCAGACTAAGTAAAGAAAACGCCATTTGAAAGGGAAAGACAAGGAAAAAAGACTGATATAATAAAAGAGTCTATAGCAGGAGCAGAAAATCATTCATACTTCCTGTGATTCAGTAGAGCTGTAGATGAACAAATAGGGTCAGGAAGTATTTAAGAAAGAGGCCACCATCTTCTATCGTATTTGTATTTAAAACACTGAAAAGCGCATGGAAATACAAGTTCCAATAATGACCATTATCTACCAGGTTGATATATGCAATACATATGTCCTGCAAAATAATAACTGTCCAAGTTCACATGTCATGAGAAGGCCTGGTGATTTCTTATCCTTGTTCATCTGTTGCATCATCTGGACCCTCTCATAGTACTTCTGTGTGATACCTTTAGTTTCCTAAAACTGTGGAGCAGATCAACAGCCTGTTCTGAAGTTTCCACACTTCACTTCAGCTTCTCTGGTTGACAGATGTGGAATTTCCATTTTACCTTTGTTAGTATGGAAAAACCATAGAATCCCATGTAAAGTGCAGCAACAGAAGTGATGCTCAGTTATCCATTATCTACTAGCTTCAGCATTCTGGCAACATATGCATCTATACCTGATCTATCCCTATCGGACAAACAATATGCCCATCTCCCTGTTTATTTTCAGAAACAGAGAGGATGTGGTAAATATACAGAGAGAAAAGGGGGAATCATGGCAAAAGAGTTTATTATGATTTAAGGAAAAAAATCTTTGAGAGCTGGAGTGACTTGAAAGCATTGTAAAGATGTAAGTACACTTGGGAGGGGGAAGAGGGAGAACTCACCCTAAAACATCAGGCAAAAAATCTGCAGTGCAGGGTTCCTTGCCATTTTGTGTGAACCAAGCCACTGTCTCTGCTCTTACTTCTCCCAGTAATGTATAATCAAGTTTATATAGAATCACAGCACTTTTTGGACAAGAAGCAACACAGATTTAAGCTATAGATAGTAAGCAAGGTACTATGTCTTTATCTACAACATAGTTTAAACTAACTCCAAAGCAGAACTATAGAATATTAGACAACACACCCTGTCATTGTTAATAATATCAAGTATCGGTTTCCAGAAATCCTCAATCATATTACATAAGCAGACGGTATGAAAGTGATCCATGTAAAAAAAAACTACTGATGCCAACAATTAAATGGACAGACTGTAGATATACTTCAAATTAGATTGAATTAAAGATCAGTGCAACTTTTCATAAAATTAAGTTTTGTAAATTAACATCCGTTTTCTTTTAGGAACATTGTTCCATATCCAGGACAATTATTCTATGGAGTTAAATATTGGTCCCAATGGTTTTGTATTTTATATATCCTATATAATTTTTAACAGTGAGCATATTCTCCCCAACATTTACTTCAGGGATGGAGAAATGCTAGCACTAACAATGTTGAACCAGCAGAAAACAAGGCTAGTGCAACGTTATTACCACTTGCTAGGGTAAAAAATTAAAACAGGCAATATGACCTGCAAGGCACATTATACTAGTGAGTACTACCATATTGTGGTAGTGTTGGTTTAATGCTATAGCTGCATCACCACTGCTGCACCACTTTAGAAGTTGCTCCAAGTTATCTGACACTCAGTTCTGCTTTTCTACATATAAAAGATATGTCAATATGGATATTATATATGAGTGTATAATATCCCTGATTTAAAATTATAGCAGGAACTCCATATTCACTGGCTCGTTTGCAGTTGACCTCAGTCCAAAAGAGAAGTTCTGAAGTGCTGTAAAATGTCAAAGAAAGTCTTAAAGTGCTGAGGTTAAAATGTACAAAATTAGGAAAAAGAAATGTATATAGTTAATTTTAGTTTATTTTGTGGCTCACTGTTCTCCTCTCACGGGCATCTGCTTACTGCTCACTGCCACGCCTGCAGGCACCCGCTTGTTATTACATAGTGTACTGTTTGGTGTTTGCTATTATCCACAGTTTCAGGCATCCACTGGAAAGCTTGGAACCAATCTGCGTGTATACGGAGGTTCTGCTGTCCTGAAACAGCAGTGGCCTTGTAACTTCTGCTCACTTCCTGAGAGAGCATTGAGGCCACCATCTTCTTGTTTTCACCTTTATGAAAGGAAACCAATAGTACACTAGCTTACTTTTACTAAAATTATTCCTCTCTGGGGACTAAACTAAACATTAACTAAGCAATTAATAAAAAGAGACATTCCTATTAATATAGAGAAGTGTTCTTTTTGATTAGATTTATTAGTTCCAAACCATTTTGTACAAAATTACTCACTGAAGCTCTATCAGGCTCCCCTTCAAATGATGCAATCTCCATGCTGAAACAGGATTCGTCTTTCACTTAGAGTCCTTCCATTCTGCAGTCTACAAAAATTAAACAAATCCACAGACATTAATGTATTATTAAAGACAACAAATTACAACTGAACAATCTGAAGAGCAATGCATTTACACATTTGCCTCCAGTACATGTTACTTCTGAAAAATTTGTTAGGCAGCATTTGCAGAGAAGGAGCTGCAACTGACTGGTAAAGAAAAAAAGTCATAGGTGGTAGATAAATTCCATGCAGCAGGACTGAATGCAGTTCACTATTCACTGATTGCCTTTAGAACAAACTGAGAAAATCACCCTTTTAATTTAAATATGTAAGCAGTATCTAATAAAGGAGAGGGGATTAACTGATGAACCAATAAATAGGGTAGGATAAAGTTCAGTTCCTAACTATTCATATATGGCATCCCATCCAAGGGCTCCTTCCTATACAAGCTGGTTCAGATCTTGGAATGGAACTGATTCAATATGAAATGATCTTAGATTGAGCCCATGGACTAGGGTCTCTTGGTTCAGATATTACAAGAGACTGCGGTATTTAAAAAAAAGACTATTTTCACTAAAGCTGGATGTATGAGGGGAGAAACAAAAAATGTGAAGATGCAAATATTATTAGTGGAATGATAAACCACAAATAAGATCCTGCCTGTTTAAACAGAACCTAAAGAAAGCTAAGGTGCACCTTCAAATAAATTAGCCTATTAAAAGCCAAAGTGCAGTCACAAGGGACACCTGCTGTGATCAGTAGCCATGGTTGCTTAGTCCAAATGGTAATAAACAACAGAAAGACACGGCAATATTAGCACTTCATATTCCACTGTAGTATGCTACTAGCTCATACAATTATGAATTTTGTTTTCAATCCTCCACAGTTCTGTGCTGCAGGTATAAGAAGAATTTAAAATAAGGGAGGTAAGGAATAAAGGTTTTGTTCAGGCACAAATGAAAACTACCGTATTTTTCTGAGTATAAGATGCCCCCATGTATAGGACACCCCACACTTTTTTACCGATCTCTGAGCGAGAAGGCTGCTGCTGTGCACGTGCACCCGCCTCCCCCGATCACACCCACCTCCCCCCCAGCGTGCACTTGGTTCTCCTCTCGGCCCCCTGTGTGTAAGACACCCCTCCATTTGTATGTAAATATTTTTAAGAAAAAGTATACACGGAAATTGTACATTGTATATGATGTTTTGGTGGTAGAATGGTTGCATTTAATGTTGCTTTGCAGTCTTAAAAGTTTGGTCACCTGTGCAAGACACAGGACTTGGGGAATTAACTTCAAGAGCCCCTAAAGTACCATTGTCTTGATGGTCATTCTAACCCTAACATTTTCCTACTCAGTTAAAGAATTGAGAAAGCTCTGTGGGTCAGCCAGCGCTGTAGAATAACTATTTAAAAAATAAAGGAAGTATTTTAAAAATTAGCTGAACATATGTATTTACTTAACCTTAATGAGCATTCATTAAGATAAAAATTGAGGCTTAAACAGGAAAAAGATACTGAGCTCACCCATCCAACAGATGGGCATTTGTACAGTACTTTCCTCATTCAGCAATTAAAATGCGTAACACCTCCAACGCCTTCAACATATTTCTAAATACTGTTTATAATTAACCTTTATGATCATTTAACACCTAAACATGAAAATGCAAAGTTATTAATGGATAGTAAATATTCAGGAGTGGAGGAGCAGATATCTGAATCCCTTCCATATTCCTCCCACAGCTACAAATCAGGCAAATTCCTAGTATCACAGTAAAAGCGCCTTTTGTCAACTCAAGATTGTTGCACTATTTAGCAAAAATCAAAGTCCATGTCAACAAAGTTTGTAAGATTTCATATTAAATGAACTGCACTTGTTTACTAAAAGAGCTCCTCCCTCTTGCATCTTCCACAATCCTCAAAATTTTGTCTGAATGAGCAAATAAATACCTATACTAGTAGCACTCAACATTAATATAGATTTTAAAAACTAAATAATCACTTCATTTGGACAGAATGATAAGCCATAACTGCAGAGAATTCTGGCTTATTATTTACAAGAAGCTTCTTCAGCTTACTGCCTGACAGACTCCTACTTAGCTTCTCTTACTAGCTAGGGCTGCCAAAAAGCTGAAGAGCCATGGAAGTTTCTCTCTGATCTAGGCCTTGAGCTACACAGCAAAGCCCACATGTGATGCACAGAGACAATGACGAAGAACTAAGCAAATAAAAACTACCTAAATAGATAGATGCCAAACTCCTTTCCTGTACAATACATGCTACTATTTGTTTATCACAGGGCTGTTCTACACTTCATAAGCAAAGCATGCTCCAAGGCATACAGAATAATGTCCTTATTCAAGGGATGTAGGATATGATGGGCAAACTCTACCCTATTCACTAAGTCCAACAAGCTATGGAACACAACATCATGCACACATGCACCACATAGTAATACACTTACGACAAATGTTCCTATGCACTATGTAACCTTATGCATAGTGCCTTGGGAGTGAATCTCACTATTTTCAGTGGACTCAGTCTTATCTATGAAGATGATTACAGACTTAACCTTATTTATTAGTACATAAGATAAACTGAGAGAATGCAACTGCAATCAGATCCGAGGACAGTATACTCAAGGTTGAAGCAATCTGAACTTCCAAAAGAACACTTGCAGACCTTGTATATCCTAGGCACATACCATATTACAGAATACATCCAATCAACCCAAGCCAGTTTCCCATTTCCCAACTCAAAATGTTACAGTTTTTAAAATGTTGCCACAAAGACATTAAAATAAATTTAAGTACCAAACTAAAGTGCCAAAAACATTACACTCATCACAAGAAAGCAGTTATTTTAGCATATATTCATTTGAGGCATGCACAAGGTAAGCTTCAATGCTTAGATTAGAAACAATTCTAAGTTTCTATAGTAAATTTTATGCAACAGAGAAAAGAAGTAGAATATCTTTTTAAAGATTTCAGAGTGTCTGATATCAGAATCATTTATTTAAAAATCATTTATTAATGCTCAAGACTCGCATTTGCCTTAGAAAATGAACACACCTTTCCACCTCTTTTCCTTATGCAAATAGTTTGCACTGATTTTCATGCTGTACCATTTGCTCTGTTCATCCTTGCAAAACATGAAAACCACAGAGTACCAAACTATCAACTCTACACAAATATCAACCAATCACCAACCTTTTTGCACCACATACAGTACTCAAGTTGTTTCCTTCCACTGAAAATTATCTAACATTTTCTACATTTGTTGACTGAACAGTAATTCGCATCCTATACAGCACTTTGCAAAAGCATTTACAAACACACACTTTGAAATTTCCTATTTTTCATTGTGTTAAAATAGAACTGAAATGGATTTACTTGACATTGTTACCACTTGATGTATACAAGCTTCTCAGCACCCTGAAGGTGTTTTTCCTTTATTTGTGGCACAGAAGTCAAGTAAACAAAAACAAAACAAAAACTTGTTGATTGTATAAGTATTCCCTCCCTTTGCTGTGACATGCCTAAATTAGCCCTGCTGCAACCCACTGCCTCTAGAAAGCAGTGCAAGTAATTAAAAATCCACTTGTGTGCAATTCCAGTGTCACATGATCTCATATTAGATGCATCTGTTTCAGGAAGGTCCCATAGTCTGTTGGCGAGTATATCTTTTTTTAAAAAGCATCATGAAGAGAGCATGGAGCTCTCAAAATCACTCTGGGATAAAATTGTGCAGAAGCACCAATCAAGGTTGGGTTATTAAAAAAATACCAAACTATGAACTTCACCCAGAACATTTATAATGTGAGCTGCACAGAGAGCCCAGATATGAGCTATTGTAGCAGCATATAAATTCATTATATAAACACCAGTAGGTCCATTACTACAGAATGGAAAAAATATAGTTCAATCATGAACAGCCTACAGAAGGCTGTACATCAAAACTCAGTGACTAAGGACAATATTAGTCAGAAAAGCAAGCAGGACACCAATAATCACTCTGAAGGAGCTGCATAAATTTCTTGCATACATTTTAACAAATCTGCAACAATTAATGTAAACAAAATGCATACCTATAAGTATATGAAAATTCAGCTATCAATAAAACACATGCATAAACTTCAAGAAAGGCAGGCTAAGCATCTGTATGTTTCTCATATCACAGCTATCATCTAAATGCCACTTCTGAATGTTGAAAGCATCATTTGATCTTCAATCAATTGGGTTATAGGTGGTGGGCATTTTCCTTCCAGTGTTGCAGAATCAGTCTTTTAGCTGTAATAAGGGTGTGGAAAATCCATTTATGTTGACCTTACTTTAACTTTCTTGCAACAGCTAAAAGAGAGCATGTGTATCAGTAAATATTAAGAAGCATTCCAACACAAAGTTTATCTGTATTATGATTTCCTCCCCAAAAGCAGCAACTATGAGTAAGAGACACATTAGCAATATTTCAACTCCAACATTAGCAGACTTAGATAAGCCTTTATTTAGCATGGAAGTTTTTGTAGAATAAGGTAGAATCTAAGATTCGCTGATGTTTCTGCCACAGACAAAAAAATACAAATCCACTGATAGGGTAAAATAAAGCAATCCTACTCCCTATTCCATTCTTGTTTAACATTCTTTGTATTATATTTATTAATAAGAAGTATTTATAAACCTGAATTGTGGGTTAATGAATCGGTAGCCTTCAAACGTACTTCTACTAGCAAAGGAGACTCTGAAGCTATAAAAGCAGCAGGGTTAATCAAGGAGTCTAACAAGTGTTGTAATTACAAATATTGTCATTCTGCCATGGCAGGCAAACCATATTTAGCAAGCAAAGCAGAAAACTAAAAATCATCAACAATATCCAAAGTAAAAGTCAACTTATTCCCTCCAAGTCCACAAAATGAACATTTTCTTGGTAGTTTTTAAAACCGTATTACCCATTTACAGTCAATTTACCATGAGAAAATGGATCAAGCTGTAACTGATATGTTATTTTTATACTACACTTCTCTAGATAAATTCCATTCATTTAGTGTACCTAATGCTGTCTATTTGGAGAGAGGATCCGGATATAAAGATTCCAAAATGGACTAAAGTAGATGATCTAATTGGACTGGAAAAGAGCAAAATTTAGCACTAGTCAACAAATAAGCCCTATTATATTGAGCAAGATCTGGAAAGCCAAACCTGCTTTTTTTACATGGAAGTAACATCCTTTTGGAAGAAATAACAGAGAAATAATTATTCTAAATCTAAACTATCAAAAACACTATCTGATAGAGTTGGATTTCCAAGCACATTAAGAGGATCACTTTACACTTGAACAGCAAAAATTCACTAGGTTATTTATTCCTTCTCCTCCTCCTCTTGGCAAAGGGAATATTTGCAAAGTCTCCCTTCATAACAAATCTGGCATGCGTTTGACACCTATCTGCAGGCTACATAGTTTACTGGAGAATGTCTGAACAGAAAAAAATGCAAAACCTATTGTCTCAGAACTACAGAGCAGGTTGCCTTCACTTCCACATCTTCCAGCTGCAGTTTATAAAAACTCCTGTGTTTTACCCCAATAAGCAATCCTTTTGCTTGAGTTAAACCAAAAAAGTGTCTTCTGAACCATTTAAGTATATTGCTGTATTTACAACACAAGAAACGAGCATGCAGATCAAGCTATAATAATGAGAAGCAGAAAAGAACACAAGGACTCCCCTACTAGATTAGAACAAGGAGCTGTGTAGCCCAGCACTTTGATGAGCCGCTGCTGAAAACAAATGTTCCTGGGCAGCTCATAAGCAATGCAAAAGGAACACCCATAGCTACTAATATTTGTCCCCAGTATCTGGCATATTGCTTCTGAAAATGAAGTCCTCATTTAGGCTAACCCAATATTTTGTAGAGGTGCAGCATCGCTTCCTCTGATAGCACAGAATTCTTTCAAAACTTGCATATAAGCGAGAGCCATACCTCTAGGCCTTTCTTGAGCAATCTGAGCATATTTTAGACAAACTCAAAGAATCTGAATAACGTTTGATCCAGTTTGTTCCTTAAAATATGTAGCTGTGGGCAAACTAGTTAGCAACTTGTAAAATTCTTTCCTAGAAGAAACTGAATTCCACTGACAAAATAATATGCTGGGCTCCTGCAGAAGCAATACCAGATTTCTCTGGTATTGCCAAAGAGATCAAGAGGAGACTGGGAGATAGCACTCTTTCCTCAAGTGCAAGTACTTTCCACACTGATCAAGACTTACTACAGCATCAATGCTAGGGTTCCTTCTTTGTCTGGATGTCTACTGATGACTGTTCATCGTGGTAATAAAAATTCTGGTGAAATGCTTAAACATGTTTTAAGACTTTCTTACCCCACCATTCAGTTTATTACAAAATCTGAGGCAGTCTACAATTTTTAAAAAAATAAGACTAAAAATAACGAAGTAGTTTGAAAACATCAGCAGACAACAGCAGTATGGGAACTAAACGCTTTGCAGCCTAACAGTCATTAATTTGAGTCTACACGAGCCTCTCCGGGGATAATGAGCCTAACCAAGCCTATGCCACAGTCGCTCCTCAGTAACCACCTGACTATCCAGAGGGAATCTGGAAAAGACCTTTAGAGGATGATTTTAAAATCAAGTTTATGTGGAAGAAAGTGGTCTACAAGGATTAAGAGATTACCAGTATTCCAGTATGATGCAATGATGTTTGATTGGGAAATCTGGGTTCTAGCTCTGAACCTCCCTGGGTGACTTTGTACCAGTCCCTGACTCTCATCCTACTCTACTTCACAAGGTTGTTGTGAGGATAATAGAAGAGAGACAGAGGACCACCATGTAAACTACCCTGGATTGGTTACATGTGGGGGAATGGCGAGATATAAATGTAATGATAAATAATCTACACAAAAATTATTAATTCAATTCCCCTGAAATAATGCATGCTAAGACCCAATAAGTGGCCAGTAAACAGGGTAGGACTAACCCTAACACTAGATACAACTTAAGATTTCAAACTAGTATCAAGCAGATACATAAAAGTAACAAAATATAACAGCAGCACCGACAAAAGTTCGTATAGTCAAGGCTATGGTTTTCCCAGTTGCAATGTATGGCTGTGAAAGCTGGTCCATAAGGAAGGCAGAGCGCAGAAGAATTGAGGCCTTTGAATTGTGGTGCTGGAGGAGACTCCTGCAAGTCCCTTGGACTGCAAGGACATCAAATCAGTCAGTCTTAGAGGAGATCAACCCTGACTGCTCTTGAGAAGGCCAGATACTGAAGATGAAACTCAAATACTTTGGCCACCTAATGAGAAGGAAGGACTCCCTGGAGAAGAGCCTAATGCTGGGAACAATTGATGGGAAAAGAAGGAGGGGATGGCAGAGGATGAGGTGGATAAATGGAGTCACTGAAGCAGTCAGTGTGAGCGTAAGTGGACTCTGGGGGATGGTAGAGGACAGGAAGGCCTGGAAGAATGTTGTCCATGGGGTTGCAATGGGTCTGATGCGATTTCGCAATTAACAACAACAGTAACAGCAGAAGACAGTAAATCTTAAACGAAAATACAAGGAACAGGAACAGGACAGTAGGAAGCAAATGGTAGGCACCACTGCCCTGAAGCTTATAAATTGCTGATTAACAACTAGCTTTGTACAATGCTTCCTTTCAGAAGTTTTCTTCCATATGCTGTCCAGGCAAGTTTGTTACCAAAATTGTCTCCTTCCACTTCTTTCATCTCTAGCAAGTACATGTGGGTACGCAGGAAAGCAGGGAGGTATAATACTAGGCAGCAACATAGACACTGATTTTTTCAAGTCTTCATTTCACACTTACAAACTAAAGCTCTTAGATTGCCAAGAGCTGGTAACAAGCCTCCTGGCTACTACATCAACATGCATAGTTTGAACAATATTACTGCAGGACATGTGATAATTATGTTTAAATTATGTATTTTGATACAGCTGTCCCCAAGCTGCTGTCCATTCACAATGACATCATATCAAATCATGTGTGAAACAATGCAAACATCTTTCACCTTGCAAACATCCAAAGCTTCAGAAAGTATAAGCCAACCAGTTCCCAAACAATGTACAAAGAAGAGGCAGGGCAGGGGGAGTTAGTAAGAAATTGTACCAATTTGCCTAGCTGATCTGAACTGAATTTATTCGCTAGGTAGAAGCGTACAGCCACAGCCTTCATTTCTCATGACTTTCCAAGGACAGCTGAGATTGAACTGATAAAACATTTGCTTTCACTTTGATTAGATACAGTATGGTGACTAAGAACATCCTGGACAGCTGGACGTTTGCTGGCAAAAACGTGCATTCAGAGTCTTGTTTGTTTGCTGAAGGAAAAACACAGATAGCAACAGAAGTGGACACTTCATTACCATTTGGTTCAAAAAACCTCAGCAGCTAACAGTAGCAGAGGGCAGAAGCCTGGATAAGGGACACACACGCACATGCACTTGCTACTTGTTAGAAGCTGCACTGACAGCCAAGGTGCTACTGCTGAATGCCAGGTCAGTCAGGTCTTCCAAGATCTAACAAGATCTTCCTCAGCTCTAATTTAATTGTGGAATTGTACGTGAGAGGGCTGACCTGGTATGACACCTGGGTGGGTGAAATGGGGAAGGTCATGCCCTTTCAGTTGTGCATTTATGAGGACTTAGTACAGCACCAACACCAAATTAAGGGTTGGGTAGGAAGGGCGTTACTATGGATTACAGGAATTCTATCACCCTTTCTAGGTTTCCTACTTATTCAAGTGCTTGTTCTCAGCACATGTACCTTGTATTGGGTACCCAGGACAGATCAGGGACTCTGCTGTTGTATTACTCACCAGGGGACCCCAGTCAAGCAACTCGACTCCAAAGTCTGACTCAAGTTGCGTCAGGGTCAGCAATTTCACTTGGACTCAACTTGGGAGCAATGAGTGAGTGACTTGACTCAAGATTTCTACATTTTTTACAACTAGGTCACTTCAGGGCTTACTGTGCAGCAGGATATCCTGTAAGGCAGGCACAAAAACAGCAGAGGTGGTGAGAGGAAGGGACTTTCAAGGGCGAAGTTGCCATAAAGGAAAGGCAAGGCAAGGCTTCAGCTCTTCTTTTTGGCACAAGGGAAGTTGTGTGAGTTTTGTACAAACAAATCATGGCTGAAGTAAAGGACTTCAATGCATCACTGAGAGAAGTGCAGATGGGAACCATTGGAGGGATTACAATTCTTCCATCCCCCCACAGTCCACCATCACCTCCCTTTTTTCTGTTGAATTTGGCTCTTGAGACTTGACTCAAAAATTTCTTGCAATGACTTAAGACTCAACTTGGACTTGAAAGTAAAAAGACTTGGCCTAAGTCTTGGAGTAAAGGACATCACTGCTACTCACCTCAAAACCCATCAGTTGCCCAGTCTGAGCTGACAGAGGTGGTCTCAGATTTTATATTGAAAATCTCTAGAAAGATGGTTTCTGGAGGATCTCAGCACACAAATGTTGCAGGATCCCGGGCAGCTAGGAATCCATGGCTACCATGACAACCATGAGGTTGCTTCATCATGTCATCCACCCAGAGGCACACACTTTATTTAGTTTCTTTTAAAACTGGGCAGGAGAATGGTGAGCTGAAAGAAGGGGATAAATATTTATCCCATTGTCATGAGTGGATTACTTTTTGTTGAGGTAACTTCCTCAGCAGGCTTTTCCCTTTGCGAGACTGAGGAACCTACTGAAATGGTCTCTCCACAGATTCCAAAGGCTCAGGGGGATTTTCCTACAGGCATGAGTTCCTGCTGATGCCCAGGTCACTGGAATGCAGAAATTACTCAGCCAGTTGATATGATTGCATCTAAGTGACCTCTCATCCTACATAAAGTAGATCCTGACCTGAGGGCAATTAAGGAAGAGAAGGCTAGAAAACAAGCAGAGGAAGACCAATGCCAAATCTGATTTCACAGGTTAGAGCTCATAAGTGAGCCTAACACTGTGGTAGTAAGAATGGCACAAAAGGAAGCTTTATGCACCACTATTTCATCAGTGTCACCAATACAACTATTTCAAGTAGTTTATACCTGCTACAATCTGGCACAGGGAGAAAAATGGTGGAACCCTTATAGCAATGGTGGCAAACCTATGGCACGCATGCCACAGTGGGCATGCAGAGCCCTCTCTGTCGGCACACGAGCCAAGTTGTCCAGACATCACCCCAGCAGCCGAGCATCGGATCACAGTGTACATAGCGCCATGCACATGCTTGAAAAAGGAGTAGTGGCACCAGGCAATGACGTAACATGCTGCAACTCATTAGCCGCAACTCGTCCAAGCTTTCGCATGGCCAGTCAGTGCACTGCCAAGTGTGTGTGTGTGTGTGTGTGTGCGCGCGCGCGCATTTGCTTGGACAGGCTGTGAGGTGTTTTTTCTAAACTAAAACCTCAGTTTTCAGGTTTTATTGCAGTGTTGGCACTTTCCGATAAGTAAGTGGGTTTTGGGTTGCAGTTTGGGCACTCGGTCTCTAAAAGGTTCACCATCACTGGGTTAGGGTTACAAAAATGAGGTGTCCTGGCATGATTTTGATGTTTAAAATGGGCAGAAATGATAAGCTGTGCAAAAAAAGCTACTCAAGGAAGGCTTTTTCAAAATCGTCCTATTTTCAGTGGAACTTTAGCCCTATATTAGGGTTAGGGGTGTGCACCAGGGTAGGGTTAGGGCAGTGGTGGTGAACCTATGGCATGTGTGCCACAGTGGGCACACTGAGCCCTCTCTGTCGGCATGTGACTCAAGTCACCCCAGCATTGCCGCAGCAGCCAAGCATCAGATAACAGCGCACATAGGGGCCATGCGCATGCTTGGAAAGGAGTAGCGGCACCAGGCTATGACATCACCAGCCGCATCTCATTAGCTGCAACTTGCCCAAGCTTTCGTAAGGCCAGTCAGTGCGCTCCCAAGGATGTATTTGCTTGGACTGGCTGTGAGGTGTTTTTTCTAAACTAAAACCTCAGTTTTCAGGTTTTATTGCCATGTTGGCACTTTGTGATAAATAAGTGGGTTTTCGGTTGCAGTTTGGGCACTTGGTCTCTAAAAGGTTCGCCATCACTGCCTTACAGTATGCTGTGACCAATTTGAATGACTTTGTCTTCAAAATACCATGAACTGGGCATCACAATTAACGCAATTCCATTAGTAGAAGTTCCGAGAGTATCATCCAGTCCAGTTTCATTAAGTTTCAGTTGTTGAACTGTGAGAATTAATAAATTTGAATAAATGACTATTTAAGTAAAATATATAAATACCATGGTAATTTGAGTTGTTTTTATAAAGGTTTATCAGACTGGTTTTATTGGTGCTAGCTGCCAGACAGTTTTATTTAAAAGCTTGTTTTAAAATGGTTGTTTAAAATGGTTTTATTAAGTGAATATTTGGTTTTTTTATTGTTTTATTCTACTGATTTATCATGCATGATTTTTACTGAAGTATTTGTTGTCATTGCATGTAATGTAAGTCACCCAGAGAGCCTTACGGCTATGAGGTGCAGCATACAAGGGCAATAAATAAATACTATTCTGCCATTACATTGCTGTCTCATAGTTCAAATGACTCTAACTGTAAATGATTCAGAATCTGAATGCTAAAGTCAAGATAATATCACTCCAAAGTTTGAATGATGCTTCTACATTCGAACTGCATGTGCTGTGAAAAAATGCAGTCACTACATAAATGTTATCTGTTGTGCATCTAAGTCAGCGGTCCCCAAACTTTTTCAATAGGGGGCCAGTTGAAAGGTTGCGGTGACAGTCACAGACTGGTGAGATGAGGGTGCCTGGAGGAGCAGGCCAGTGAGGTGCCGTTGGGCGCGTGCAAGGAGGCATCAGGCGTGTGCGAGGCGGCGGCGGGCAGGTGCAGTGGTGGCTCACTTGCTCGAAGATCTCCCAGTGAGTCCAAAACCATTTCCGAGTGAGCAAGCCACCACCTCCCCACCCGTGCTGCGAGGCCGCAGCGAATGCGTGTGCGGGCGGCAGGCAGCGGCACAGGCCAGATGGATGGCCATGGTGGGCCGGATCCGTCCCGCGGGCCGTAGTTTGAGGACCCATGGTCCAAGTTGTCTCTCACTGTGAAACATCTCTTGTGTAACACTCATGCTGTATAATAAATGCCATTTTCATCTTGTTACATAGCACATATTTATGTATTTTATTGTTTTCAGGTTTAAATTAATAATTTTGGCATATAATTGTGATTTTTTTTACCTTAAATCATGCGTATTTGCTGTTTAAGTTTATCAAAATGGGTATTGTTTAGGGTCTGGGAACGGATTAATTCACTTTCCATTATTTCTAATGGGAAAAATTGATTCAAACTTCGAACAATTCAGAGTTTGAACGGCCCCTGAAATGAATTAAATTTGAAGTATGGGGCACCACTGTACTCTTCAATCTGCAATCCACGTTCATTTCAATGTGCTGGAATTATCATTCAAAGACCTAAAAAGCTTGAGGCCAGGTTACCTGAAGGATCATCTCTTGCCCTATAAACTGTCCAGACCCTAAGACTATCCTCAGAAGTCTGACTCCAAGAGCTCCTGCCAAAGACAGATACTTACTAAGAAATGTCCTTTTCTGTTATGGCAACCAATTATGGAATGAGCTTCCCAGAGAGATCCCCCTGGTGCCATCGTTATTTGCTTTTCGGTGCCAGGCCAAGACCTTTTTATTTAAATGTTATTTTAATTAACTGTTAAATTATTTATTGCTTTTATTAATTGCCTGGATGTATCCAATTTTTATATTTTTGTATATTGTTATTTATCTGTTGGAAGCTGCCCTGAGGCTTATGTGAATGGGGCGGCATACAAGCATTCCAAATAAATAAATAAGCTTTCAAAAGAGGCTAACCTGAAACATATGTTGGGTTTTTCAGGCACCAGTTGATTGCAAGTACTCTAGTCTTCCAAGTTCTGTTTTAAATTTATTTATTTATTTATGGTATTTTTGCCCCATCTAAAACCCAGTGGGTCTTTGGACAGCTTACAATTCAAATCTCTTAGTGCATTTTAAATCTTTGCATTGCTACTGTTTTTTTTTTTTTTTTCCTTTTACACTGTAGTTTTAAACCTTTTATGCTTATACTGAGCGTAATGTTGCATTATGTTTTTAATTACTGTGAACATTCAGAAAGCCTCATCTCCTGTTTGGTATATAAATGTAATAAGCACATAATCACATACTGTCTGAACAAGCCAAGATATCTGAAACTATATTTGTTTGTTTGTTCATTCGTTCATTCATTTATATGCTACCTACTACCGTAGTCTCAAGGTGACTTACAATAAAGATAAAAACACATAAAATACATATATATAGATAAGAACACATGTGCAATAAAATAAAACTTCATTATCAACATTTAAAACCTAACCTAGTGTAGTACATCAGCAACTAAAATCTTAAACTTCAGGATAAAATGAAGATATGTAAAATTAGATTAGGACAATGAATGCAGGAATCCAGTGGTGCTACTATTAAGCAAGTTTCTGGCAAACTGAAACATAACTCTGCTTGTGAAAAGAGAGAGAAGAAAAATGATGCTTACATATTGACTCTATCAGGCAGAATTTTAAGCAGAGTGGCAGATTTTAAAATCAGATTTAATCTTTATTTTATCTCTAAGCTTCAGGAAAAACTATTAATGGAAAATTCCTAAGCCCTTTACAAATACTACAATCATCTTTAGGAACCTATTAGCTAACTTCGATAATTAACTGATTACCTTAGGGTTTGTCCTCATTAAAAAGAAATCTGTCTAAGCCAATGCTGGCTTCTGTCACCAAAATAGGGAGGCAATTCTTATCAATTTCCCTTTTTTCTGCAGTCCCATGCACTACCTCCCATGACGCATACTGTTTGAAAGGGTCCCTTCTGGAGGTAATTTTAAGCGGACAGAGGGATAATTGGCTCTTTCTGATGGAAGCCACTGCTGGATCAAAGAGCCTTTCATCAGCAGAGAGACACTACTGGATTCAGCCCAGTGTCAAAATCCAAACCATATGCAAAAATGAATTTGTACAAGAAAACTTGCCTGCTTTCGAATAGTAAAGAAAGTCAAATTAATCACACGTGGGAAAAATTCTAAAGAATTATCTTTAAAAGCTAAATGAAAAAAATCAAACTTCAACTTGGTATGCAGTGAAGAGTTTAAAAGGTGCACAGCGCCTAAAAGAAACAAGGCAGCAATGAGAGAAAGAACACATTGAATTGGGCAATGATAAATAGATGTTGATACACTGAAGGACATGTGACTCATAGGTACTTGGCCTTTAAACCTTTGGACAGTAACATAAAGGGACTATATACCTGAAGACTTCTCTTTTCATACAAAAATATTGAAAACAATTTTATTTTAGAAATAGCCATGCTAAAGAATCCTACAACAGTTATGTGGTCTTTGAAGTTACAGAACCCAAAACAGGCAAAGTAGTACCCCTTTGGGTGCAATTCTATGCAAATTTAGACAGAAAAGTGAGCAGCATCTCCTAGCCAGTCACACTAACTGCCAAATATTAGGAACTGCAGGATTTTTTTCTGTCTAAACATGTATAGGGTTGCATCTTTACTAGATCAACCTGTACTGTGTGCTTTTAGTTAAACAGAATAATGAGGCATGAAGGAAAACATCTAGATCTCAAAGATTTTAAATTATGGTCAACTGCAAATGTAAGGTGTCATTAATCACTTTAAAGTAGCCTGTTCATGTCACTATCTAAGAAGATCAAATATGTGTGTGTAATTTACTCATTTTCATGCTGCTTGTATACCTTTTGGATGGCAGAAAAGGAAAATGAACTAGATCAGATCAGAAACAGTAATCAG
This sequence comes from Varanus komodoensis, assembly GCF_004798865.1. NCBI lineage: Eukaryota > Metazoa > Chordata > Lepidosauria > Squamata > Varanidae > Varanus > Varanus komodoensis. The sequence goes on along the minus strand of NW_025336481.1, from coordinate 30,929,131 downwards.
TCCCACAAAGGGTAGTGTGCATCAACAATAATGCACCACCAGAAGCTTCTCCCATTTCCATAGTTATCAACAAGGGAAAAGTTAAGAGTGACCTACAGAATTCTAACACTCTTGGCTTGCTAACCTAATCTCATTGCTACCAATTCTTCCAAGGATCACTGCTCCTACTAGTTCTCATCTCCACACTCCCATTAAACCCCCTTTCATCTCATTTCTTTAATCACTACTTATGCCCAGAAACAAGGTTCTGGTTAGGTTCTCAAACAGAAGATTACAATGAACCCCTAGGATTACTGCTTCAGTCTCCTCTGAGGGAAACACATTTCAAATTGGCAATACTACTAGGTAAGAGATGCCTAACTAAGGAATCCATACAAGTAGAAACCTGCTAATTACAACAATTGACACATGCGATTACATGCATTTGCCAGTACCTTGGCAATCCAGATGCTGGATCCACCACTAAAATGCTTCCTCCTGTCCCTGCAGGGAGTACAGAAGAGAAGCTCAGCCAACTAGGCAGTATCAATAGGGAAAACAAACATTATAAACAATTAAATCACTAGCATTAACCAAAGTGTACTGCTAAACATGGGCTGGAGTTCAACCAAAGAAAGGAGGAGCCAGCCTTCCAATTACTATTGCAGACCATGTCCAGGAATTCCACTCTATCATCTAATCCCCCTACTTATCTTCAGTACCTCAAATGTTTTACAATTCACACATTCATGGTCTTCCAGAGATGGAGAATGAAGGGTGCATTAATGTAGTCGAGGAAGGCCAATATTTTAAGTATTATAATAATTAATATTTTAGTTTCTACACCACTTTCAGGGTGGTTTAATACAAATACAATTAATAGAACATTAACAAGAATTAAAAATAAATTTTAAAAAGTATGCCCAGCTTAGTCTGTGCCTACCTATGACATTACTTTAAAAAACTAATGCATACTCTGAATCACTGCCTATCTGGAAGCAAGTTCCATAGAAAGTAATGGGATTTGCTCTCAAGTTAATTTCTGCAGAATCAACAACACGCATGCATAATGACATACAAATGCATAAACAAATACATCTCTACATAATAAACAAGCTGACTATTGTCAGACAGGAAAGAAATGACATACAGGAGAGTCATACTGACTCAGTAAACAACTAAGCATTCTAGTTATCATTGCACCAGATTGAGTAACTAGGAAGAGAAAATCAAGTACTGCAAAATAAATGCCAAGCTATATGCCTGGCAATTATATCAGATATTGGCAATGACAGCAACAAGAAGTTGTACTCTTTCTTTACAACTGACTTGGCTTGGGCTATGCCCTTGCTTAAACCTTTTCCTGCACCTTTCAAATTTTCCAATTTCTTTCATGCTTATGTCACAGGCCCTCTAGAAAGAGGCAGGACAGCTAATACATTCATGTTAGAGCTGGAAGAGTACTGACAGAGAAAAGTTGTTAGTTGTATGCAACAACAACAAAACAGAAACCTATGCTAAAGTTAAAGATAGAATGTTACAAATTCAAATTATGCCTGGCACATTAACCTACACTCTGGAGCAATACTTGAGGAACCAAAAAGCTTTGTAAATGCAAAGCTTATGTGAACAGACAGGGGACTGAGCAGGCTGCATCACTGCTGCTACCATGGGCCACGACAGGGTTAACTTAGTAGCATTATTCTCATCATCCTCATCACCACCAGCAAAGTGAGGCTCTTTCTGTCAGTCATTACTAGTGAGTCCTATCATAACCATGGCAGGGGACGGCTCCCTCACTCCCCTCATCAAAGCTGCCAGAACTGAGTGACGTGCCCAAGGTCACGCAACGCACCGCGTGCGCCAAGACCACCCGAGCAGCTCGGCCGAGGGAAGGTTCCTGCATGCCTTCTCCACCCCGCGCCCCGTCACCCGGCGCCAGCGGGACAAGGACTACGACACTGCTGACTTGGGCCACACCGCCTCCCCTCCGCTGCAGACGGGCGGCTGTTGCAGCGCGCTGCCCGCCTTACCTTTCACCTCTCTTCCCAAGGGTCCTCGGGGAAAGGGGCGGAGTGACCCTCCGTCCCCAAGTCCGCCGCCACCTCCGGAAAGGGGGCAGGTCCAGGGCGAGAAGATGCTTGAGGAGAAGCCAGACTTTAGGAGTCCAGCGGAGCCCCCGCTCGCTCCTACAGAAGCTGGGCGCGCGCCCGCTCCCCTGGGCGCGCGCGCGTCCCTTCACTCTCTCTCAGTGCCGTTGCCGTTCAGAGTCGCCGCTTGATTTTCTCATCAACTGCCGCCCTCGCCCTCCTCGTCGTCCCGCTGCTGCTTCTTTTGCCTGCTGCTCGGGTGGGGGGGGGGGAGGCTGCTCGTGCGCAACCACGCCCTTCTGGGGAAGTCACGTGACGGGGATCCTCGCCCGGTGCTGAGGTAGCCGCCTAGACGCCGCCCTCGTTTTTATGGTGTGACTGGGACGAGCTCCGAGCAGAGGGCCTCTAGCTTGGGTTCCGGGGTGAAGGGCCCATCCCACTGCTTCCCCAGTGTGCGGCCGCGGCCCGAACTCGGCAGCTGTCTTCTCCCCCCGACACATTCCCCCCCCCTTGTCTGACATTTCCCTAGGGCCGAGCAGTGCAGCTCGGCACTTCTGGGGATGCCAGGGAGCTCGGGGGACCTGCTCGATAGATAAAGCAGCAATATAAGGAATAATGCTTCCCCGCTACAGTAGTTGGAGATGGCAGGCCGCGCATTTAGAGATTGTGCTGCAGTCTGCGCAGGAGAGCGTTTGCTCATCCGCCTTTGGAACCGTTGCCTGTACAAAAGGAAAGTCCCCTCTTCTGTAGCATGCTGTGAAGTTGTGAAAGAAACGGAGACACTGCTGTATTTTTTCCTATCCATCTCGCTTCCCTCTCTGCTCTTTTAAAACATTTTTATCTAAGATCTAACTGGTGGCCCTCCAGACGCTTTGGTCTACAACCCCACTAGCTCTAGTCAGCATAGCAAATAGTAAGGAATCATGGGAGCTGCAGATTAAAAACATCTGGAGGTTTCCAGTTGCCTGGCCTTGAAAATAAGGCATGCTTCCCCAATCTTCATGGGTCTTGCTGCCTGGGGAATGTGTTGCATCCAACGCACTGGGAGGATACCAGTTTGTATTATTAGAAGAGGAGTTTTAGTAACATATTTAGCACCTAAAATTAGCTTACTTGATCAAAATATCTGGTTCTAAGTACAGATACTAGAAGAACACAAACTCCAAATGTGCAGTATCCAGCTAGTTGCTACTTACTATGCACCAGAGAAAACATAACCAGCTTTCTTTGTACTTCGTTGAATTACTTGAAATTGCACTGTTGAATTTTTTCCTAGAAATTCTAGTCAAAACACCAAGGCCATCTGTCAGACATCCACACTCACGTTGTGAGCATCCTGTTTTGATATGTGATTTCTTTTCCTTTAGGCTTTTATGTAGCTTAATCAATGGCTAAGAGTTGTAAGTGTTCAAGACTGCAAAGAGTTTAGGTGCACCTACCTTGATAGGATTGGACTCTACATTAGCATTGCTGACTGATGTCTAGCAGCGACTGAATGTACACACACTTGGTGGAGACAGAAAGTTTGGCAGATTAAATGTAACCAGTAATGGAGAAATAAGCTGGGTTTTTATTATATGGCTGCTCTGAAATGGTGGGAGGAGCTTCAAGTTTATGCTGCTGCTGCTGTTACTTAACTTGAGAATCAATGTATACTACTTTTACTATTGACAACAAGCCTGAAAAATTAAGTGCCACCCTAATTTGAAAGTATTGTGCTTATGTACATATTTTGATTAGTGCTTCCGGTAATATGCCTTAAGGAAAGAAAAAATTGTGAATGGATGGAACAGCTACACTGCTGTTTCTCACTGCTCCTAAGTGTTACAGGTCACCCTTAATTTCTGGTACGTTGAGGGCAGTAACCTGTAACCGTTGAGAGAAGCTCCATACCAAATTAGAAAGGCATATGAGAACCTTCAGCCATCAGAGCAGGAAAAGGCAATTTCAGAGAGTCCAGGGGCAAATTTTGTTTTTTTGGTGCCAGCTGGGGGCTCCACACCCTACTTCACCACCAAAATTGCCAGAACACTGCCAAATTGCTTCTGAATTTTGGTGGAATAATTGGAAGACCTATAAGAGCACAATTTGCTGTTAAACAAGGTCTGTGTAGGGAAACAAGTGTTGCCACTTGTTTTAAAAGGGAAATGTGTCTTGCCATTACTGCACTGCTGAAAATAGGTTGTGCAGCGGCAGCAATTTGGCAGGTGTCAAGGGAGCACAAAGCAGACCAGTGGTGCGTGGGTTTCTCATTGCTGTTTTATATGAATTCAGGCTAAGTACATCCCAAGCAGAACTGCATGAATGCAAGCAGCTTTGCTGGTGAGCCTATTCTGATTTACTGTAGCAACAATACATTAAAACAACTGCCTATGAAAGTGTGAAAGCAGGACTTACAGCTGAACCTTAAGAAAACAAAAATTATAACTATAGCAGAATTACAACTTTAATGTCAACAATCAAAGATATCAAAGAAGAGTGACACTTGGAGGGTGGCAATGAAGGAACTAGAAAAGATCATCAAGTGTAAGGAAGTTTCACTGGAGAACAAGGCCAATATAATCCACACTATTGTATTCCCAGTCACTCCATAATGGTATGAAAACTGGACACTGAGGAAAGCAGATAAGAAGGAAATTGATGCATTCAAAATATGGTGCTCATGCAGAATCTTGTGAATACTCTGGTCTTTCAGATAAACAAGTGGGTCCCAGATCATGAGTCAAGCAATGATGTTCCTTAGAGGCAAAAATGGCAAAACGGAGACTGTCCATACTTTGGGCACAACATGAGAAGGCAATACTCATTGAAGAAGACACTCATGCTAGGGAGCATCAAAAGTAAAAGAAGAAAAGGAAGACCAAGTATGAGATAAATTGACTCAATAAAGGAAGCCACAGTCATGAACGTACAAGAGCTGAGCAGGGCTGTCGAGGACAAAGCATTTTGGAGGGGATTCATTCATATGGTTGCTATAAGTCAGAGACAACTTGATGGCACATAGCATAGCATTTACAGACTACAAATCTTGCTTCCAAGTGGCGCTCATGGAAGTGCTCAGCCAGAAAGATTTTATGTTGATTTTTAGCCTTCCTGTCTGAGAGGAGAGATTATTGGCCAGTTCAGCTTTATTTAGGGCACAATTGATTGTGTACATGGGCGGGGGGTGGGGGGTAGTCTGAAAACTTCCAGCATACTCCAGCTAGCTTGGGATTTGTGAGCTTTTTTCTTCTGTCTAAGCAGAACCAGCATGATGTGATGCTTAGTGTTCTGGACTGGGGACCTGGGAGATCCAGCTTGCACTTAAAAAGCAAGCGAGAATTGGTAAGTCATGTCAAGGTTTTTGCTACTCCTTTTCATGACCAGTAGATAATGCGTCTGGCTTTTTTCAGGTTGAAGGGCCATAGCCCAAAGAATCAGAAGGCACTGGGCCAATTCACAAGATCACAGCAGCCTAATATGTCTTATTGAACCATTGTAGGTTGTTGTACATTGCAATGGTTATTTTGATTATTCATGGGTGGGTGCTGTGGCTTATCATGCTGTGCCATCCTGGTGAGAATGTCTTACATGAGGGTTAAACATCCCTTGCATTACCCTAAAAGAGCCCATAGGTTATTTAAACCCTGCATAAGCCACCTTTGCTGGCTTCCTACAACACAATAAGCCATGGCAATCACATGCTATGGCTTGAATATTTGAAAGGGCAGCTAACACATCCACAATTCACTGACCAGGTTTGTTGAACATGCTAAACCATTTGGGGTGGGTGGGCTTGGTACATTGTCTAAATCCACTTCTCAGATATGGTTGATGAACCACCCCAGGTAGCCCTGGCTTGTTCTTGGATTTAGGAAACTCACCATGGCCTTGTATGCTCTCTGAACCTGGATGACACACTAAGCCATGGTCAAGCTGAAAGGCTGTAGAGTGGGAAAATAGGGTTGCTAGTCTGGTCAAGAGTTTGCAAGTAATGATAGCCCAAGCAGCACTTTGCTCAGCTGTCATTGTTCCCTACCCCTATGCTTCTGCTAATGCTCAGAGAGCTGGACTACTCATAAACAAATGGATGAAAACAGGAAAACAGATGTCAGCTGCTGAATGTCCTTTTTTGGCAGCTGTCAGCCACTCTCCTCCCGGTTCCTGCTGTGTCTCCTGGGATACAGCTGCGATGACTGAGGGGGGAAGAGGAGAGAGGCAGTTCCTTAGGATCCCTGCTACGCCAAGTCCTTAGGCACAACAGGGACTCCAAACAGTTTTATCTCTATATATCTGTCCTGTACTTAAGCCATGGTAGGCTGCAGTGATTATGCCTACTCAGTGATTATGCAACTATTCACTTACCTTCCTTAACAGTCACTTCCTTTTTCTCTGGTGAGAAAGTAGATGGAAGAATATAGAGATTAAAATATGGAAAGGTCACAAACCTGCCCTCCCATAAAATTCCATGAATTAGTTTTTGACATGGCACGAAAAAGACCTAACCTGAAAAGTCAAACACCTCTAATTTACCCTTCATCATGAAGTGTACATATTATTTTACACAACAGAAAACAAAGCCTTGATTATGTAAGTTGGTGACTTCCTCCTGGAGGTATTATCTCCCTTTTGTTGTCACGGACTTCACTAGGAACTAAAGTTGCTTGGTACCTATAGGCAAAAATAATAAAAAGCAGAACTGTGTTAAGTGTTTTTGCCTTTGAAGATAGGGCTTCTAGTTCAGGAACATTTTCAATACGTGTGTTCTGCTTTGTTTCAATGATGCATAGACTCCATTAACTTTGACATCTATTATTGACATTATAATTCTGTTTCTTGAAATGCGACTAAAAGAAAGAAGTAAGATTCTACTTTCAGTTCCTTTCCATTTTAATTCTGCCACTATAAGCTGCTCTAAATGACAGTTACAGAAATCTCAGGAATCAGAAATTAAATGGTCCCCAAATATAAGATTTGCTTTTTAAGAATTATAAAAAGATTTAAATGTAATTATTTTAGAGGCTTCTTACTCAGAAACAGGTCTGCTAATTCCCTGTTTTTAACATATTCCTACTTGTGAGCTAGAGATGAAGAGAAGAATCGGGCATTCCACCCGAGTGTCCCATCACACAGGTTTTTTTCTTGCTTATCCCCTTGATGGAATTGGAATTCTGCTTTCTGAGGCAAGTAGGAGGGGAAGGTATACTGGATGTATGCATATAGAAAATGTTACAAGTACTAACTTGTGAACTCGTAAGAGTGTAGAGCAGGGGTCCTCAAACTTTTTCAATAGGGGACCAGTTGAAAGGCGGCAGCGACTGGCACGGGCCGTGAGGCGAGGGTAGCTGGGCACGTGGGCTGGTGAGGCAGAGTCGGGTGAAATGAGGCGGTGTCGGGCGCACGGCTCGCCTGCTCAGAGGTCTCCCAGCGAGTCCAAAACCATCTCTGAGTGAGCAAGCCACCACCTCCCCACCTGGGTGGATAGGAGAGCGCGCGCGCGGGCAGCGAGCAGCCGGTGGCGGCACAGGCTGGATAAATGGGCATGGGGGGCCAGATTTGTCCCACGGGCCGTAGTTTGAGGACCCATGGTCTAGATGAATGGAGTTGTTTTCTATGTATGTTGTGCTGGATATTATTGTAGATGTTGTCCACAGCTCTTCCATTTGCACTTGTCCAAGCCAGGATAACTTGTCCTTAGATGAAAAGCCTGAGATAATTAAATCTGGGAGCCTTTCTGGCTCCAGTGTTGCCCCAGAAATTCTCAGCAGGGTCAGCATCAAGGATAGGCACGGCTGGGAACCTGAGCCAGGGAGCAGTGCTAAAGTCCCCTGGACTTGCTTCTGCTCCACAGCCTTATAGCCTGCTTGTTAATCTGCCTCTTGCTAAGGCCCAGACTACACCAGTGGTGAGAAGAAGGAACAGTTGATGCCACTATCTGCTTGGAAGCACATTCTGATGGACACATGGCTCTGACTAAGGGAGCAGCAATCTTATGGTCCCCAAACACTGTTGAGGGGCCATAGAATACTGGTGATCTCCCCTCAGAGGTCAGAAACTGCACCCTAACTTTGGAAAGGTGAATATAAGATCCATCCCCTCCAGTGCCCCATCACAGAAAGAACAGTGTCAGCTGTCCTCTAAGCTTAGAAAAGTAACCTTGTGGGGAGGGGGTATTCTTGTGGGCAGGAAAGGGAGGAGCCTAGAGAGGACAAGATATGAGCTACCCTCAGCCTTTGCCACCTTCCATCCTTCCCCTCATCATCTAAAAAAGCCCATCTAGTGAAATTGTAGGACAGAAAGATGGGACACAAGAAGCTTAATGTTATTTCTAAACCAGATGTAGTGTTATGTTTGAAGAAGGCCAGAAGATTATGAAAGGGTGATGTGGTCCATGCAGGTGATGGGGCATTTACGAGGGGGGACCCAAAAACCCCAAGAATTTATTTATTTAAAAAATTGTATATTTATTTATTTTTATTCATGCATTTATTTTTACATGTTCAAACTTGACTCACCTTCCAAGTACTCTTCGTTTGATGCAATACACCTAAGAAGACGTCTTTCCCACTGCTCAAAACAGCCTTTTAGTGCTTCCACCATTGTTTCACCTCTTCCACATCAGCAAAACATTTCCTTTTGAGGATTTTTTTTCATCTGGGGAAACAAAAAAAGTTGCACGGGGCAAGATTGGGTGAACAGGGAGGGGAGGGCACAAAGGTCATGCCATTTTGGGTCAAAAACTGCTGAACATTCAACTGAACGAAATTTCACCAAAATTTTCGTTGGCTGTGTAAATCAGCCATCATGAAATAGGCAAACATGTTGAAAGAGTGTCCCAAAAAACCTCACTGAAGCCAAATGCAGCCTCTCACAACAACCCAGCAGGGTACACTGATGCAGATGGGTTCCTAGAACACTCACCTAGTGGAGGAAGCCTGTACTACAAGGGGCCCGCCCTACAGGAGATAATCCCTGGGGTTTTTCAGTCTCCCCGCCTCATACGATCTATAAAATTCATGCCATGTTCTTGCTTTTATAAGGAGAGCTTTATGCCCATTCTAGAAAATGGAACAGGAAGTACAACATGCTTTGGTATAGGCAGGTGTGGTACAAGGCCTGAGCAGGAGTACAGATTTTGTATTTGTGTTTAATTGGAACCTTCAGATTTTTGTCCTTACATAGGCAACATTTCCCACTATTAAGGGCTTATTATGCCAGCCTGGTACTATGCAAACGTTTCAACAATTTTATTTGACTAGGAAATGAGTATAAATTCATCATTGTATAGCTGTGTGTCAATAGTGTGTACAACCTTAGAGCTGTATAGCAGATTATTACCTTTAGTATATCATATATAAGGATTCTTACTTCTGTATTTAGTTGCTACAAACATACTGAATCATAAGGAAATGAATAGTATTCTATAATGTAGCCTTCATTCTATGTGCTCCTGAAAGCAGCTCTTAATACCATTATGTTCGTTCGTTTGTTTAGTTGCAAAGTCATGCCCGACCCATCACGACCCCATGGACCTTTCTCCAGGCTCTCCTGTCCTCCACCACCCCTTGGAGTACGCCCAAGCCCACACCCACTGTCCCAGTGACTCCATCCAGCCTCCTCATTCTCTGCTGTCCCTTTCTCCTTTTGCCAATACTATTATACCACTTTTAAAAATTCAGTGGCTCAACACCTTAATTGTTTCATAAGCAGTATTCAATTTTGGCACTCTATTGGTTGTGACAGGTTTGCTCAAATAATGCTAGTATTCTATTGTCCACTATGAAAGGAAAGTCCTCCAAATATCCTTCAATTTTAGCTGCAAATATAAAATAAAACCTTCTCCATGAGGAACTAGCAACATTTACCTTGGCTCCTTCCTTTTATCCTACTCAAATTCAGTTAGCTTTCAGAAATCACTTCCACCTACTCATGCAGTCTTGTTAATGCTACACGACATTTCCATCAGATTATATTTAGCTTTTGCAGCAGGTTATTAATTTGAAAACCTTGATGAGAAGAAGTGCTTGGCAGCAAAGTTACACAGAGTTCATCTGGTTCTCCTGCTGTTCTCCTGCTGAGCTGCAATGCTTATGCCTCAACACCAGTTTTATCAGAATTTAATCCCAGTGATCTACTGGGTTGAAAAGGGATTTATGATGATATAAATGTTGGTATCATTCAGGACCTAAAGCACATTCATTTTGATAATAGTGAGCTGTGGGTTATACAATGTACTTCATTAGGTTTGATAAAGATGGAGTTTGTTGCACTGTTAAGTTTAAATTTCTCTGAACCAAAACATAGCAACAGCTAGAAAGATAGCTGTGTCAGTGAACTTGCTAATTTCAAGAGCCAAATAAATCAATGATATTAGATTCAGAGTACTTCTATTTTTGCCTCATGTGTGGGAGAAATCTTGCAGTTACACAGCCTCAAAGGGCCTAGACATATGTATGTATGTATGTATGTATGTTCAGGAAAGTTTATTCCATATTTATTTTTCAAGAGGGATAGCTTTCCAGTATATTCCATGCTTAACAGTTTATGCTACCATATCTTCAGTGGCACTCAGAGGCAGGGTTGTTGAATGTCTTACAGCTCAAGAGCTGAATGTGCAGGGTTGTATTCCAGTGGTAGACTGAGCCAAAGCCAGCAGGGATGGGGCTAAGACACAAAATACATCAGAATATTTTAGTTTACTCTTACTGCCAGTAACCAATCCTCAAGAGAGACATTTTAACCTTTTTGCCCAGGAGATGCACAAAATCTGAGATTGGCAGGAGGGAAAGGGGTGGGGCCTGGGAAGGAGGCACAGCTATCTGGGGAACCCTAGAGAGGCAGATTAGGATGCCCAACTTCAGCATATGCAAACTTATTTATTTACAACATTTGTACAACAGCTGCTCAATATCTAAATATATTCTGGCACTGTGAACAATGAAAAGCTAAAAGAATAAGACACTATATTAAAATATGTCTGTAAAAATAAACTCTTGTTGGTCACCCAAGGAAGGTTTCTTGAAATACAGATGTTTTCAGGGGATACTAGAAGCAATACGATGTTGATGTTTACCTGACCTCCAGTGGAAGGGAGTTCCAGAGAAATGGAGTCACCACAGTGAAGCCTATGAGTGGACAGCAACCAGGCCAGAGGTCCACATGGAACCATTATGCACATTCCATGCAATGACTATAGTGGCCTCAGGGGAAGATGGTCAAATATGGATAACAGGAGAGGGTGGTTCTTTAGAGCTTTAAAAGTAACAGCCAGAATGCTTAATTGGGCCTGGGAAACAAACAGGTACCAGCCAAGTAGATTTAAAACTGGTGTTATATATTTCTGGTAGCCTGCATTGTCCCATATTTTAGTGGCCATTCTAACTTAATTGTAAATTC
>NW_025336481.1:30786718-30917587 GCF_004798865.1 Varanus komodoensis | reverse complement strand
GTACTTTATTTTTTATCATATAGCCTGCCTAAAGAATATTGTACTTTAAGCACACTGAAAATATAAACAAAAGACACAAATAGCTGTGTGTAACATATGATTTAACCTGATGAAAATAGGACCATGTTTCTGTTCTCATCTGGCTTAAAACGTCAGTTCCCTGTAACACTCCTATAACAACAGGACTGGTTTTCAATTTAAAAGAGAATTAATTGTCTTCTACTACTAAGAATTGCTCTAAATTGGGATTAAGAGCAAAATTATATTTGTGCTGTGCAGCCTATACATTGACATAGATTCCACATGGAATATTTTGAGATATGCTAGAGAGAGAGTCCTTGGGACTAATTTAATTCAGAATATAAGTGGAATGAATGAATGAATGAATGAATACGCTATGACGTTGTCTAAGCTTTGTTTCTACTTTAATGGAATTACCACTAACTGTTCTTACTGCAAAAGGATGGGTAATCCTCAGTATGGGAAACTGTAATTATATGCAGAGAGATTAGTAATAATGTCTGCTCAGTTGTCTTTCTATTTTAAAAAAGAACAATATTGGTATTTTTAAAGTGCAGGTTTATTTGTATGGTGAATGTTCAGTAGTCCTCCCTGAACTTCTCCAACCTGGCATGCTCCAAGTTGAACTTCACCAGCCCCCAGTAGTGGGGGTGGTCAGCACAGGAATGGTTAGGAATTCTGAGGCTTGCAGTCCAGAACATCTGGGGGGCACCAGATTGGTTAAGGCTGTTATATGGCCTCAGAAAGCACCCTGGGACCTATAGACTGCAATCCAAAGAAAACAAATCAGATTAGCATCCCATTGAATGTAATGAGCCATAAATTGTCCACAACTACCTGGTCTTACAATATCAGTGGTACTAATCCTGACAACTTCCTCCAGATTTGGACTATGGATTTCATTCATCCCATTTACTTTCTGATTTCATGGGACTACAATAAAATCATTCATTTATTAGTGGGGAACATTTTTTGCTGATTGGATTGGCAAAACAGCAGCATAAATTCTGCTGCTAAAATGAAATCTAATAATCAGTAGCAGGTGGTGCTGAGGCTGGAAAAGGCTACAAAGATATTGAATACTATACATTTACACAATATGATAGCTTGCTTAATTGCATGGGAAAGGAATGTAAAATAAGTTGACCTGCTGCCTAGGAACAGTAAACTGCTAGCTACTGCTGGCAGAAAGCCTTCAGCTTAGTTCTCTTGAGTTTCAAGGCTGAAGTCTTTCTTGGTCTTGTTAATCCATGCGTCTGCTCCCTGGAGAATCCAGAAATAAAATTCAGGATTTCATACATTTTGCAACCTGCATCGAGCTCCCTTTCTTTAATAATTTCCCTGCAATCACACACCCTTCTCATGTCTGTCCCTCCAGATATTTTGAATGACAACTCCCATTATCCCCGGACTGCATGACCACTAGGTTGGGAAAGGCTGATTCAAGCTGGCATCCCTGCAGTGCCCATATGTTTGCATTGTACAGTATATAGGATCACAGGCAGCTGTAAAACATTGTAATAGGGAAAGAAGAGTGCAATCTTTTGCAAGCAATAGATTATTGGATGGCAAATTAGTCTGAATATTAAGCTGTCCAACAGAACAGTGAGAGTGTGTTCATGTGCATTCTGAAATTTTTATATGTACTAGCTATTTGAGAATCTATCTTATTCTTCTAATCTCATTCATTCATTGACCAAAACCAGGTATTCCAGTTGAGCCAAAGCCCATGGATAGGGAAACTCCTTGTTGACATCAGGACTTATTGGAAATTATCTTCTTAAGGATGCTATTAAACGAGTTGATGCCCAAGTCTTTGGCAGGTGCTTAACTTGCAATTTAATATTCATACAGTGTAATCCTATGCAAGTTTAGTCAGAAAAGGCCTGCATTCTAGGGTTATTAGGCTAATTAGGTGGCTTACAAGCAATATGTGCTTCCTGCCAAGTAACACAGTGGCAAACTGAAGTTTTCTGTGCTGTAACACATGAATCAGCACTAAGGAATGTCTGTCCTTCTGCCATATGCTTTTTACTGTGACAAACCTTGTATTTGATGTAGCTCAGCATTGTCCCACAGCATGTCTGGTAAGTGTCCACCCTGCCAGGAAGTTTGAATAGGCCAGATCATATCTTTTGTTCTCCAGTATGTATTTGCATATTAAGATCTTCTGTATAATAGCTTACCTGGCTAAAACCATCTGTCTCTTTTGAGAGGTAAGTCAAGGAGGAAGGTTCAGCCACTAAGCAGTTTTCTAATTTGCTAGCCAGACCACTGATAATAGAAATGGCTTTCTAGATATGGCCTTTACAGGTTCAGGTTTAAGTTGAAAAAGGGAAAGTAAATTTTATGAATTAAAATAATGTTCTTCCATTTCACAGGATTTTCCATTTTACGCTTTAGAAAGCTCCAGAAGAGCTTCCCAGATGGGTCAGGCTATAGATCTAAATAAATGGTATTCTGGAACAGCAAAATGAAGGCTTTATTGTTGCCTAACCTCCCCTTCTGGAAGCACAAATCTTATACTCACAATAAATGAAACCATATTCTTCAATGTTGGGGTCCAATATATTTGTTGTGGTGTCTGCTACATGTGGTGTGCACAAGAGAACTGAGAGACAGAGGTGCAATATACTGCTTCCCCACTATATCACAAGGGTCAACGCTCTGTTCTCTTATTACTCGGAACACTGCTCTCTAAATTCACAGTTCCATTTGGTGCCAATGCATGTATCAGTTTCCCTGATAATGCCAGGGAGCAGATGGGTTGTGTTTTTGCTTTCTTTTTTACAACCTGGCGTCAGAAAGTCTAGACTTTCTCTTGCTGATTTTATCCAAATAGAGCAGTCTGATAGGAATCATCAGAAGTCTATTAGAAATGGAGCCATCAGCTCTGAAGAATGTCTGCTTGAAGACATCTATATTTTCATGAAGAAGTTGACAAAGTAAATCACTGGTAGTTTTCCATTTAAAAGGAAATTGAAGTGGTGTCCACAACAAGCAAGAAATGAGTGTTAGCCATATTGTTGCTGTCACAGGCCTCAGCAACTCACTTTTGAATATGTCCAAAGGTTTGTTTTGACAACGGAACTAGGAGTTCTGCATATTTGCTATATAATAATTTTACTTCAAGTGAGAACTGCCTCTTCAGTTTTCATTTATATGGATGCTGTGTTGATTTTCAGTCTGAAAGCTGCTCTTTCAAGGAAGAGAAATGGTCCACAAAAATAAAGTATCCCATGTTTCTTTTTTCCTTTCCCCTATTTGGTACCTGTTTAAAGACATTGTTTTCCTGATCTGCTCTTCCTTCTGTGCCATATTTGTATCTGCACCTGCATGAGAGTTTTTATACTGTTGTATACAGCTCAAATATAGTTACTCCAGAGGAAATTCTTCTCAATGCAGTAGAGCCCATATCTGAGCAGACATCAACTGGATTGCAATGTCAGTGTCTCAGTGTGGCAGAAATCTCATATAGCACAATTGCAAGAGCAATTGGGACAAGAATCACCTAGATCTTATACATTCCCTTTGGAATCTCCAGCTCTGTTCATATCTGGAATGTGTCAGGAGAAAACTCATGAATAATAAGGCCAAACATGATCCTACTACTCAACCCCACTAATCTTTCTGTATAAGTCACACATTCCTTCTGCATGCATAAAAACAGGCAGGATGAGATTTATTCACTCAGTTACCAAAGTTTGAGGGTACCATTATGGGGCAGCAAACTGTCATTTAGGTGTATTTTTGCCATTATGAGAAGGATAAGAATTATTTTGATTTTCTTGGTCTTCTCTGGTATGTTGTTCTCTTCAGCATTCTGTGTGGCATTATTATTTTTAAAAAATAACAAAGAGAATAGAAAGCAAGCCCAGCTCAAAATTCAAGCTGTGAAAGTCATGGTCATAACCATTACAATGCATCTTAAATTACATTCTCTTTTTACTGCAGAAAGAAGCTGCTTTGTTTCCTTCTGTATTTTGCATTTTTCAATCAAGTGGAAGAATTAAGGTGCAATTCTGTGCATGCTGAAAAGCAAAAAAGTCTGTCCCAGCCACCCATACCATACTGGATGGGACATGCAGGGAGCTGTAGGGCTTTTTCTGTATAAAATGCATAGGATTGCATCTCTAATCTCCTCCTTCCAGTTGGATGGAGTTGTTGGCAGGGTGCCTGTTACTGATATCCATTTCTCTGTCAGTCTGTTCCTTCAAGAGCCCCCCTTAGAGAGAGAGAGAGAGGGAAAAACCCTCAATGTCATTACCGGTTTCTATAAACAACATATTGTTCAATGCAGAAGGCATATGATTTGATTTTCTGCAGTGGAAAAGGATTTTTCCACTAGATGCATGTTTTGTTGCTGTTGGTGCAGAAATCTATTAGAATTCCTGCAAATAAAGTCTGAAACGATAATGGGATATATTATTAGTCCTCCTTGGTTCAGAAGAATCTGTTATTTTTCTGTTTGTTATTGCATTTCAGCAGTTAAATCCCAAACCTTTGTCTTTAGGAATATTATCAGTCCCAACAAAAATGAGAATGCAAGTAGCTGAGAGAATGCAGCTTATCTATAAACAGTGGGCAAGCTGGAATGTGAAAATGACTCACCCATCAAGGGAAGAATGGAAAAAGTGTTGGGGGGCCACTGTTGAGATCCATGAACAAAAGAGCCTGAATCTTAGCACAGTCTTATACACATTTACTCAGAGTAAGCCCAACTGACCTGTGCTTGCAGTTATTCCCTGGTAAACAGATTGCAGCCCAAGAGTCTAGAAACTGAATGATAGTTGTTTATAGTTTATGTATGATAATTGTTTATGCCACTGATTCAATATATTGAGTGGATTTCATAACCAATCATGCACTGTTCCATGAACAAGCCAAAAAGCTTGTTATATTGCATCATTGCATGAACAAGCCATTGTTCCATGAATAAACGACTGATTTGTATCATCCCCATTCCACTTCACATGCAAGTAGGGGAGGGGTGTTAAAGTTACCATTTCTGATTAGCAACAATCCATGTGTTTCAACTTGGAAAATTGCTCTGTTTCTTCACAGATTCTGTCCCTACTAAGTGATGGCCCAAGCCAAGAGGCATGGGGTAAGGAGGCTTGGCTGCCTGCAGCAGGTCTGAGACAGAACTGCAGGTGTTAACCCAAGGACTGTGGGTTAAGATTCAGGACCATGGAGAGCTAAATTATCCCCACATTGGCCTACGTTGAATTTTTTTTTTTTTAGGTTGAAATTTTTTATTTAAATAAAAACATACTACAAAATTGGCCTAGGGCAGTGATGGTGAACTTTTTAGGGACTGAGTGCCCAAACTGCTACCCAAAATCCACTTATTTATTGCAAAGTCCCAACACTGCAATAATACCTGAATACTGTGGTTTTAGTTTAGAAAAAACAGCTCTTTAACATCTTTTGTCTTGAAAGAAAAACACAATAACAGAGCTTTCAATGATACAAACAGCTTTTTATTGAAAGGTAAAATTTTGCGTTTGGCGTGCTTTTGCACAATTAATGTGATCTTTGCTATTGTATGCATGGTGATAATTCATCAAACTTTGGCTCAAATATGCCAGGGGAACAGCACAACATTAAAAGGATCTCAGTCTCTTAATTAGAACATCTCTTTGATAAATCTTAGGTATTAAATTTCAATTTTTCATAAGAAAACTCAAAGCTAAAATCTTGTGTTAATAAAATGTATTGAAACTCACAGCCAGTCCAAGCAAATACACAGATATTCTTGGCAGCGCACTGACCGTCCATGAGTCGCAGCTCGTGACGTCATCGCCTGGTGCCACTACCCCTTTCCAAGCATGCGCGTGGCCCCCATGTGCACTGTTACCCGATGCTCGGCTGCTGGAGCGATGCTGGGGTGACTTGGCTTGCATGCCCACAGAGAGGGCTCTGTGTGCCCGCTGCGGCACACATGCACTAGGTTCGCCACCACTGGCCTAGGGCAACTGACAGGTTTTCCTAGCTGAGCCAGAGGAATCCTTCTAGGAGCTAGACCTTCTCAAAAGCTGTGTCTTGCTTTAAAGGGCCAGTGCATTTTCCAGTAGGTGCTGGTTAATGAAGATTTGAGGAACTGGGTATAGAACGCTTAGGAACTTAGAAACAGAGCGAGTCAGAAGAGGCCTCCCGGGCCATCTAGTCTGACCTCCGGCACCGGTCAGCTCTGCTCACGACATGCCCATCATGCTTCCCAAGGCTTCCTTGCTCACTGGAAGAAACAATGCCCATTCCTTGGAGTCAAAGGGCAGCAACACATCCCAGAAATCCAGTGGCCTGGGTGTGAAATGGAGGTGGCTAGCCCACTTGAGTAGAGCTGGAAACTAATTCTAACTTATCCTTGGAGTTACTGCCATGACACTAATGATGTTATAGCTGAAGACAACAAACCACAGTTCGTTAAGAAGCCAGGATGTCAAAATGGAATGATCCTGGTTCAGAATAGACTGGGAAGACCTGAGTTCAAATCCCTAGCCATATGGAGTCAATCATTCTCTTTTGTCATAACCTACTTCACAGAGCTGTTGTGAGAACAAAATTGAAATTGCTGAGAGGAAAGAATACTGTCTGGGATGGCTCTAAAGAGTCCATATGGTCAAAAATCGCTTGTTTCCACATTAAATTGGGTCCTTTTAGTGCTCTGCAACTGCTTCAGAGACAGACTGCTTCATCCTAACCTCCCTGCCCAAGAGGGCTAGGATTGCTTTGCGAGGCTGCAGTCTGACATTTACTTGTGATTAAGTTTCACTGACTTCAGTGGGACTTACTTTTGAACAGGCAGGAGTACAAGCAAACAATTAGGTTACTTGTTCATTTTAGAGCCTATCTGTGAATGTTGAAGACTAGTCGTAGTTCTTATCCATGATGAAAAGCAAAAAATGATGTTGCAGACAAAATTGAAAAGGACCTGAGTACTTTCATGGGGTGCTGCCTAGATCTATTGTAAGACCTGGATATAGGATACTAAATAAATCGATCCCAATAGAAAAGAACAAATAAGGTTACAATCCTATGTATGCTTAGAAAATTCTGGCTGAAGGGATGCTGGGGA
Source organism: Varanus komodoensis (assembly GCF_004798865.1). Taxonomy (NCBI): domain Eukaryota; kingdom Metazoa; phylum Chordata; class Lepidosauria; order Squamata; family Varanidae; genus Varanus; species Varanus komodoensis. The sequence goes on along the minus strand of NW_025336481.1, from coordinate 30,910,488 downwards.
TTATAGGATTTTTTCTGTCTGAATGGGCTTAGGATTGAACTTTATTATTCATTAGTATATGTTGTTCATGGTTGCTTGACTATTTAATAGTTACTGTCGTGTATTTTTACCTACAATAAGGTTAGTATATTATCATTATCGCATAAATAGCATTCTTTCTGTACATCTTAGTCAAACTTTTTTTGTTGAAAACCATGAGTAGAGATGAACTCACCAAATCAAGCATCCTGGCTGTCTAAAGCATCCAGTTACCTTAAAACATAAGTTTTGTCATGAACATGTCCTTAACAGGTTGAAAATGGTAGTTTGTAATAATAATTTTTAAAAAAACTCAAGAAAAAAACTGTACTGTTGTCCAGCAGGTGGCAGGACATTCTCAGTAACATTCTACCAACAGCATTGTAAGTTTTAGTAATTAATCATTTAAGGGGATGTTGTCCTGTGCATGTTTAGCAAGCAAAAGGTCCTAAAACTTGCATCATGCTGGAGTTCTTGGACTTTCTTCTATCCAAGCATGCACAGAATTCCATCCTGGGGAGTCCTGATACGTGCTTCTGACACTGGAGAAAGTGCCTACCTTCCACATGTAACATATTTTTGGGAGGAAACTGGTGCAACACTTGTGGTTCAGCAACCACAACTGCTGTGCAAATGGTGAAGTAATTCTCATCCTTATTTTAATAGCTGTGGTGGATTGCAACTAACTTCCTTTGTGAACAACAGGGCAAGTTCCTGAAACAGAGTACCAGGAGAAATAGGTATTAACCATCTGCCCCACTCCCCATAAAAGTGTGTCTTTAGATCGCAATGGATAGACACAGACCTTGCATGTGTTCACACTTGAACCACAAAATGCTATACAAGTCTATTCTAAACTAAGTTCCAATGTGTTCAAAGGGGCTTACTCAAAAGTGAGTCAGCACAGGATCGTAGCCGAAATTATATTTATGTAAAATAATCACCACTTTCCTGATAGCTGTGTGGTTGTGTGACATTTGTGTGTTAGCAGGTAGAAATCCAGACACATTGGCCCCCGGAGTGGGAGCGGCAGCCAGTGGTGAGGAAGCAGGAAGAATGAAGGATGACAGTGGCTGTTGGGGAAGGAAGAAAGGGAAAGGGGCACTGAAGAAGTAGGGGGTGGGAGGGAGATGGGAGTGGCAGATGGGCAGGAGAGGGTGAGGAGGAAGCTGATGGTAGCAGTAGTGGTGGCATTATAGGTGCCTCTAATGGTGGCATTATAGGTGGTGGCAAGAGAGAAAAGAAAGCATGTGGGGCACAAAAATACCATCTTACTTAGGGGTCCAAAGAGGTTAAGGAGATCTCATTGAACTGCAATGTTCATAATTCCCAGCCAGCATGGTTACTGCTCTTTGCAGGAACCATGGCTAGAGAGTTATGTGGGCTAAGCTGTGCAGCCGTGGCTTCCTCCTCATTGCATAGTGCTTTCAAAGACCACAGAGCTTCAGACCTCTGTCTGTAGAGGTTCTTGGGGGCTGGCAATAGCAGGATCATTGCTAGCTGTGCCATGGAATCTGATGGAGTGGAGACTCATAAGTATGCAAGAGGAACCATGCTGGATCAGACCAAAGGCCTACCTAGTCTAGCACAGGGACCAACCAGGTACTTGTGAGAAGCCAATCAGCATGACATGAGCACAACAGCACACTCCCACTTGTGCTCCTCAGTAACTAGTATTTGCCAATATACTAGAGGTAATGCACAGCCATCAGTACAACTTTATCCTCCATGAACTTGTCTGATCCATTTGTCATGTTGGTGGCCATTGCAGCATCTTGTGACACTTGGGAGTTGTTTGTGTGATGGTGCCTAGGCTGAGGACATCTCTATGACTGCAAATCCATTGGCTTCCTCTGCACGTGGGCTTCATGTGGGCATTGTAGTTTCTGGTGTGGTAGGCATTGGCAAAATTTCCAAAGGTGCTGGGAGCACATCTGCAATGTTTACACTGTTTGGGGGATTTCTGCTTTTCCTTTTCTCTTCCTGAGTATGTATAGAATGCAGCTGCTGCTCTGCAGGCATAATGATGGCACATATTACTCTCATCTATGGCATAACTAGAACATAGAATTTCTTTGTTAGTCTCCTTGCGCCTTGGATGTGCAGTGTTTCATTGCCCAACTCTAATTAGCTTTCAATGGACCTCTCAAATAAGGAAAACACAATGGGGAGGGTTGAAACACAATGGAACAATCGGCTCTTCTATTTTATGTGAATACACAGAGCAAGAAGCAGCACGGGTCAAGAGATAGTGCAGTACACATTTTATTTCACGACTCAAAATTCATGAAAGGTTAAATCCTACTAATATTGCAAGCTTCCTTTCTTAAAATTAGTAGATCATTATTAACTTGAGGGAACTGATATGGATTATTACTTTGATGTAAAATATAAATATTCCTCTTACACTCCTTGAGTAGAGTGCTTTAAAGTTCCCGATAAAAAATGTATTCTTTGAAGGATGAACAATATTTTCTAGGACTGCAGAATGAAAATATATGGAGATGAAGAACTAGATGAAACCTAGGTCTAGGCTGGATGAAGACAATGCCAGCAGGACTTCCTCCTGCAGTACAAGGGATCTCATAGTTCCCTACCACATGAAGCAGCAAGATGAACCACAAATGTCTCTTTGAAACCCTTAAGGTGTTTTTACTAGTCACCCAAAAAATGCTATCTTTTACTGCAAGAGTACAGGCCACACATCCACATCAAACATCATGTACAATTGATTTTTAAATGACTCTCTTCCACTTTCAGGTTCACATTATTGACATTCAGGAGTGATTCTCTGGGAACCAAAAGGTATTCTTGATGCCACTTGTGAAAACTCCTTCAGATACACTGTGCTTTCATACGCTAACATTTGCCTATATGCTTGGCACCTCTAATCAATACAGAGAGTTGATGCTTTTATTTGCATTTTAGCAAAGCATCCAGAACACTCATGAAAGGATTAAAAAGAAATACAATCAACATTAATATGGATGAAAGCTGTCCACAGATTAAATATTCCATTTACACTGTAAGGACATATTACCTACTCTGCATTCTATGGTTCCCAAGTCATGAGATGTTATCCTAGAATATATGTCTTAGCTGTAAAATGCAAAGAAAAATTAGAGGCTATTTTGACTGTCAAGAGTTCAACAAAGCCTTGGGCAGTTATTTGATGATGCAACCCAAGGAAACTGCTGAAACAAAGCAGGCTTGCAGACAAATTTTCATCTCCTTAAAGAGAAGGGCCAAGAAATGGGTTTTTTATGGGTGGGGGGAGACGGTTCAAATACCTCAAGAAAATTATGAAGCTTGCTGGATACCACTTGAAATTAACCAAGAACTTGCTTAAAGAAGAAAAATGTTGATAGCATTTTAGAAGTTTTACCATTTATAGTCACTTTCCCCAACCTGGCATCTTCCACATGAGTTGGACCAAGTCTCCTATAATTCTCAATGGCAGTTCAACACATCTGGGAGGATGCCAAGCTGAGGGAGGCAGGCTGTGGATGTTCTTAAATCAAAGGCTTGGGTAGTTGACAACAATAAAAAAATAAGCTCACAGATATGAATACAGCTGAACATAACAATTAAAAAACAATGGTAATCCAGATAGCAAGTGACATTGCTAAATATAGGATAGCTAAATATGCCTAACACTGGAACCCTTGCTTGGAGTTACACCCACAGGATGAGAAAGGAGTTGCAGCTAAATCCCCTCGCACTGGCAGAACACAAACATGCAGACTCAGTTTGCACAACATGGCAGGTTATTGTACGCAAATAAACCCAATCTTAGCCGCAGCTAAGAGTATATGTAGAGTATTATGTGTGGCTGCCCTTCTGAAAATATAACCTCTGAGCAGGATGCTGTTTCATGGAAAACAAATTATTGTGGGTTATTCAAAGAAAAACAATGCACATTTAACCCTTAATTAGTAGTTGGATTAAGTATAGGTTGCTTAGCCCTTGATAAACTGATAATGACTGGTTTCACATGACGCTCCACAAACCCATCACCCCAATATTTTAATGTATTTTATTCCCAGTTTTCTAAGCCAGTGTGGTATGGTGGTTAAGAACAGGGGCTGGAACTCGGGCAACCTGGGTTCTATTTCACCCTCAGCCATGGAGCCAAGTGGGTGACTTTGGGCCAGTCACAGACTCTCAGACCAAGCTACCTCACAGGGTTGTTGTGGGAACTGAGAGCAGCAGGAGAAGAATGGTGTAAACCCCTCTGAGTTAATTAGAAAAAAGCAGATATAAATCTAATAAAGACAATATAAATAAAATAAGCCATGTGGAACAACATAGGTTGATAGGTGGCTATCTAAATATTTTTTAAAGTAAAGAAGGTGAGGAAGAGAGCTGTATTTTTTCATGTGCTAGATGAACAAGTAAAAGTATTTAAAATCAGTATCCAACTGTGTGGCAGGATCCAAGTAGGTTCCAAACTATGTCTAAGAGAATTGAAGTAGTGATTGCATAAGCACACTTGTACTTACAGAGCATTGTACCAGTTGCATATTATGCTTGTGTAAGCAGTTGTGCAAATGTAACACATAACTGGTTGTACAACAGAAAAATTGGGTTTTTCATTAGAATATTTTCCCTAGAACTCCCAAGTGAAAGACAAAACATTTGTCTATGACTGATCAAAAACTGTTATCAAAAACTTGTGAATTGTCACCAAATACAGACAATAATATATTTATTACGTTTATATTGCACTTTTTCCTCTGGGGAGCCCAAGGTGACAATCCTGTGGGGTAGGTTAGGCTTAGAATTAATTAATGGCTGTCCCAAAGTTATCCAATGGGCATCGCAGCTAAGTAGAAACTTCCCAGTCCTAGTCCAACACTCAAAACCACTACCCCACTGGTTTCATGAAACAGATTCATACAAGGTTATTGATAAAAACTGATAATCTTTAGTGTGCAACAAGGAAAGGATGCTAAAACATTGAGAAGAATATAAGAACAGTTAAACAATTGTATGTCTTACAGTACAAAAGCATGAAAAAGTAATCACAGTTGTCCTGTCCATTTAGAAAGACAGGCTTGTAGGATCTATTTTGTTTTGTAATAGAACCCTGAGGACCAGCAACAAAGGCCAGGTACAAAACGGTTAGATGTGGTGGGGAAGAATGAAACATTTAGGGCACAAGTCTAAGGTTGCATTGAATTGTGATTGCTATTTTCATGCTCATTCCCAGTTTACAGCAGCTTTTCTGACCATTGTCCATGCTGGTAGGGGCTTCTGGAAGTTACAGTACAAAGTATCTGGAGACATATCAACTACCCACTCTTGGTTTAGAGTTATTCACTGTCCCCATTTGTTTTAACTACCCTAAATAATGCATGGCTGTGAAAGCTGGACCATAAAGAAGGCTGAGCACCGAAGAACTGAGGTCTTTGAATTGTGGTGCTGAAAGAGACTCCTGCAAGTACCTTGGACCGCAAGACGATCAAACTGGTCAGTCCTAGAGATCAACCCTGACTGCTCTTTAGAAGGCCAGATACTGAAGATGAAACTCAAATACTTTGGCCACCTAATGAGAAGGAAGGACTCCCTGGAGAAGAGCCTAATGCTGGGAACAATAGATGGCAAAAGAAGAAGGGGATGGCGGAGAATGAGGTGGCTGGATGGAGTCACTGAAGCAGTTGGTGTGAGCTTAAGTGGACTCCAGGGGATAGTGGAGGACAGGAAGGCCTGGAGAAATGTTGTCCGTGAGGTCGCAATGGGTCGGACACGACTTCGTGACTAACAACAACAACCTTAAATAACTGATACCATTTTTGCTTTTCCTCCAAGCTGTCTTTGCTTCAGCAATCTAATTTTTGGCCCCAACAAAAATACCCTTTGTATTGTTATTGTTAAAGAATCTGGAGTTAGAAGCCCTTGGGGATCTGATTATCCAAAGATCTAATAGGAACCAGAGATCAAGTGGGCAGCCGGGAAGATTTGGGGAAAGGAATCGAGAAGGCAACGGAAAAAGGGCTTCCCTTGGAGATGGAGTACTGAGAACCAGCTAAGCAAAGAAAGACAGGCAGGCAATCCTGGACTGTAATTTACGCCTGCATTCAACAGTACTTTGCACAGGCGCGCGTGTAAGATTGCGCGCGCGCCCACACACACTTTTGTTAACCTTTTGTTGTAGCGTATAGTTGGGCACACTTGCATGTCGTAGTTGGGACTTACGGATTTCCGTGAGCACCTTGCTGCAACGTACCTTTTCTCCACTACTTTTGCAACGTTTTTGCACTCTGATAGCTGGATATCTGACTCTGATTTTGGTCACGGGGAGTGTTGGTGGGGGGGGGTCCTTGGGTCTCTTCCAAGAGTGGAAGCGTATACTGGGAATGCACATGCTAGTGTGGAACGAATGGACCCGCCGGGATCCGCGAGAAGCGCATCTGTCATTTGTCGTGATTGTCGAGGAAGTCGGATTCTTGCTGCGCACCAGAGTTCTTCGCTCTCACCCCTTCCCCGTGGCTTTGCGGCACTGACTGCCCGGCTCGGGTCCGACTACCTATCCGCTCTTTCCTGGTACGCACAACTCCTGTCCGGGCACCGATAGCGGGGGAGGGGGGAGAGGTCGTGAAGGAGCGCGTTACCCGGCATGCAGCGGGCGGCGCGTTCGCACCAAGATGGCGGCGCCTCTGGATGAGTACGAGAAAGAAGCGGGTTGCGTCCCTATCCTGCATCCTGAGGTGAGGCCCTGCTGGCTTTCGGCCGCCTCGGCAACCTCATTAGGGAGAGAAAGGACCGGTCGAGCGGAGGATGGGGAGGAGGAGCAGACAGGGGTGGTTGCTACCGCCTTCCTTGGCACTCCCTTCCCGAGCGGGGGCGGAGGTTGGCCAGGAGGCATAGGCAGGCTTATCGGGGAGGGATAAACGGCGGCCGCGGGTACGCCTGTCTGGGCTAGGAGAAGGAGAGAGTTAGGAAGGAGGGCGTAGAAGCTGGATGCACTTGTTCAGTATGAGGCTGAGGAGAGGAAGCGTTCTCGTCCATCATTGCTGTTTCCCTCCTAAGAGTATAAGAGGGGAGTAAGAATTTGAGTTGGAGGGGTCATTCCGCTCTGGAGCCTTCTTTCAGTCATTCCAGTGAGTGCCTCTGTTCACTCAAAAAGAGGCGGTGCTGGGGCATCCTTTCTGTGGTTTTGTAAAGCTTCAGGTCCTGACATTCTCTCTTGTGAAGTACCACAGTGACACTCCACGGCTGTGTCCAACACCACTGTTGCTGCCGGAAAAATGCCTAAAATCGCGCAATGTGTGGCGCCCCTGGGCTGCTCAGTGGACTGGAGTTCTCAGCCTGTTAGGTGAAATGGTTAAAAAACTAGACTGTTGATGTATACCATTGAGGGCTTTGTGTGGCCTATGCCTTGGCCTATATATTTATAGATAAAGTGCTCATTAGTGGAATATATTTTCTTGTAAGAGGCCACGGAATTGCAACCTTAGGCCAGTTTATTGGGCAGATTTAACTGCATCCCAACACTCAGATTCCCTTTTTTGCCTCCGGTGAAAATGTCTGTTTGACAAGATGTCTGCAGTGATGGTGTGGTCACCTAATGGATAGTGCTATGTGTTTATTTTTCAAAATATGGTGCTCAGGTTGAGGCACTTTAATTGTTTCTCATTTGCTTGTAAATGTACTTTAACAAGGCAACAACAAAAACATATCTCCACATTGGTATCTTTTCTTCAGGAAACTTTGTGCTATATACAACTTAAAAAAACAAAAAAAATATCCTGCATGACTTGCCCATAATGGCTACTCCCACTGCTACCAAACCAATATGATGACCAGATATCTAGCCATATGGTTAGCACTAGTAGAACACTATAGAATTACCTTGTGAGTGTTTAGAAAAGTCCTTGGTAGTAGCTTAATTTGAAACAATATCTTTTATTTTAATTGACGACTCCATAAGATTCCAGCATTTGCTTTAAGAATGAGTGAATGGTCTGGAAGATTTGCATAGAGTTTTAATCACCTTTCTACCTAACATAAAGAGGAGCATTAAAAACCTTCAGAAATTGCCTAAGTATAATGTATGGCCTTTCACCTAATATGGGAATAAAGGAAATGCTTTGTTATGACAGATTCAGCCAGTAAAGATGTGCTGATAGCATGGGCTTTTTGGGAAGGTTTTGGACTGAGCAGATGTTAAGAGTTTGGACTTTTGTCTGAGATGGTGGCCTGATTTGCATGTAATTATAGCCCATGGTCAAACAAAACTTGGTATGTTTTCTCAATCCCTGAGCTTTTCTCCCTCCTTCTCCTTTACCTCCCTGTTTCACAATTGTCTTTGGCTTTTTTTTTTAATTTCTCTTGCATGCTGCCTCTGTAGCCTAATAAAACTCATAAACAACCCACACTTTTGTAATGGCAACCATTATTTTAAACAACCTCATCAGTTAGCAGACCATCAAGTAAGCATCTTTCTGGGTTGTTCATGATTAAGAAATCATGGTTTGTTAGCATTGTCCAATTCACATTACATGACAAACAGAATTCAGTAAACTATGAGTTACACAAACCATATATTGGCATTGTGTGTAAATGTAAATTTGGTAATTGTAATAGTTTCTTCTCTTTTAGGAATTATGCATTGTTTGTGGGGAAAGGGTTTTGAAATTCAAACTGTGATTTAAGGACAAATACCGAACACTTTCTGAAGAATCAGGGAAGAACTGGAGGTGATGGCCTAGATCTCACTTTTAAGAATGTTTTTAAGAATAACTGGCTTCAGTTATCCATGCTCTGATAACCTTTCATTTGGATTACAGTAGCATGCTCTGTGTGGGGTTACCTTTGAAAATGGTCTGGAAATTCCAACTGATTCAGAATAGGGCAGTGCAGGGGCTAACGCAGACTGGCTCATGGGGTCATATCATGCCAGATCTCTTTCAGCTTCATTGACTCCCAATTGAAGTCTGGGTCCAATTCAAAGTGCTGGTGCTAACATTTAAATCCCTAAATGACTTGAGGCAGTGTTATCTGAAGAAACAGCTTCTCCTGTATGTTTCTACCTGGTCCTAAGATCATCTGCCGAGGTCCTTCTTAGGGACCCCACTCAGGAAGTAAGGGGGTGGTGACCAGGAGAAGTGCCTTCTCAGTAGTAGCACCCCATCTTTGGAACATGCTTCTTAAGGAGGTGTGCTTGGTGCCATCTTTGCCTTCTTTTCGGTATTAGTTTAAAATAAAACCTGTTTATTTTCCAGATAAGATATTTTAATAGATAAGAATTGTTTTAATACTGTTTTTTTTATTATTGCTGCTATGCTGTGTATCAATCTTATTATAGTTGCTATGGGTTGTTGATCTTGCTGTACTGGTTTTATAATTTATTGTTTTATTTAAATGTGATAATTTTACTGGTTGTTTATATGTGTTACATTTGTAAACTGCCCAGAGTGCCTATGGGCTGTGAGGCAGTATAAAAGTGCAATAAATAAATAAATAAATAAATAAATAAATAAATCTTCCTTACAAAGTTCTGAATGAAGGAAGATTTTTAAAATGCCACTTCACAGTAAAAGTTGGTTACTGTGTTTCTCTTGAAGCTTCCTAGATAATCTCAGTGTTTGGAGACTATGGAACAATACCTCCTTGCTCTGTGTCCTGCTCTGAATCTTCTGCGCACATTTCAACTCTATTGATGGGGAAAGTGGGAAGACTTTATGATGTGCGGATATGCAAGATTTCAAATAATATGATAGTTTGTGGTTTATTCATATTTATTAAGACATTTTATATCCTTTCTTTTTTTCTTTCAAGGAACTCTAGGTGGCCCACATTATCCTCTTCCTCTCATCCTTACAACAATCCTGTGAAGTAGGTTAAAACAAGAGTCAGTGACAGGCCCTAAGTCATCCAGTGATTTTTGTGGTGGGGAGGGGGACTAGAACCCAGATCCCTGTCCAACACTTTAACGACTATTCTACTTTACACTGGTGTAGCTTGTCTTTTCAAGTCACATAGTATTAGTCCATCTCAGCAGCAAAAATTAAGAGACTGTGAAAGAGACAGGACAAAGAACATCATGGCACCTTGATGGTAAAAAATATGTTGGCATACGTTTTGAGTAGTTCCATTTGTAGTAATCTAATACTCTAGAAAAATCAGTCTTCTGTGAAGAAAAAAAATGCAAACAAGAGTTAAAATTTCTCCAGTTTTGACTTGGACTATTAATCACTTAATAAAGATTATCTGGTTAACAGTGAACATATGATAAATGAAATAAGGAAAAACTAAGATAATGGCCATGCTGCTGTAAAGGAAGTGTGTCAGTTCTGAACATTCTCCTTTCCTTGTTTTTGAGATGAAACTCAAGCTTAAAAGAGATGGAAGACTGGTAGGCTTAGAAAGGCCCATCATATGCATGTGGGTTATTATTAATGAATCTCAACCATCTACAGAGCTTTCATCATGGCTGTATTATTTCATGTGAGCTTGAAACTCTGGCTTATCAGTGTTTGCACACTGTGTTTCCTAACATAATGATCCTGGCTTTCACATAGCGGTAAGCAAGCTAGAGTAAAAGAATAATTTGTCTAGTCGCTCATTCATAATAACCCACAATTAAAAAAAGAATTTGAAAAGTTGAGCTCTCAAAGTTGGAAAGTTGTAAGTTCCTACCTTTTAAATCACTGGCATGGAAATCTGAACACTGTGCAGCCAGTAACTATTGATTATCCAGGTTAGTATTTAAAAGTTAGACAGAGATTAGATGCTCCCATGTTTCCACATCTACAATATACCAGACCCCTCTTAATCAGTCAGTGCAAGGAAAATGAGCAGTTGTGCAGCTCAAATAATATATCAGTGTTACTGGGCTCGCTCTTGGGTACTGTAAAAATAATCCCTTCCTTTTCCAGTAGGAAGTGTTATGAGAGAGTATACAGCAATTACAGCAATGGTTCCAAAGCTGTAGGAGTACTTAACTCTGTACTTTGTTACTAACATCTTGGAAGGACTATAAAGCTTTTAAAAATGTCATCTGGCCTTTGTTAGTGACATCACTTAGATGTATTACTATGTTTTTAATTGTGGTATGTTATGTGTAGTTATTGCTATTCACAACTTAAGATATCGTGCATTGTATCTTATATGGTATTCATGATTTCTTATAAAAACACAGCCAGAGTCATGTAACTTGATAAAGACTTTTGGGTACTGGTGCCCATATCTGCAATGTAGGAACAACATCCTTACAAGGCTTGCAGTATTAAATTGGTGTAATTGTATACTTCATCCTTAGTATGAGTGTGTGTGTGTGTGTGTGTGTGTGTGTGTGTGTAACTATATAATTTAGTTTATGTTCTTGTGCTTCATTTGAATCCCTAAAGTATCTAAGTGATCGTCAGTTTCTTGTGCTACTTAAAGCCAATAGTTTTTATGTAGAAACAGGTTGCACTCATTTCAAGTAAATGTCCTGGTTTGCACATAAAATCATTCCTTTATGCTTGCCCCATCTGCCTTGCATTTGCTTTCCATAACAAGCCATAAATAGTCTGTTTCTGGGTTGCTTGACATGATGTGCAAACCTGGAATTCCAGGGTATTGAAGGGCAAAAGAACCAGGAGATTTAACTTAGCAGAAAACTCCCATTTGTTGTTTCTCAACAGCCAAGAGTTCTGGGTTCACATATTGCCTCAACCAACATAGAAATACAGCATTCCTTGGCTGTAGGTGAAAGTGGATGCAAATTGACAAGCAGATGAAATGCAGTATGCATGCTTGCTGCTGCATAGCTCTATGGTTTATGTAACCCATAGTTATTACGTGTGAGCCAAGTCAGGGGCTGGGTACACACAGCACAATCATAGTATGGGTTGAGCATGGACATTTTTGAGCCATGAGTACATGGTTGGTGGTTGTTGTTAGGGTCCAGGGCTGGGCCATGGGCAGCAGAAAGACATTGGGTCCAGGGCAACATATTTTGAGACGAGACAGAGTTCCAAGTCCAAAAGCAAGGTTTAATGGAATGTCTAAATTGCGGTCACAGAGCAGGTCAGGTCAGGGATCAGGGGCATGTATCAGAGGATACAAGGATGTGGTCATGAACAGGAGCAGGTCAAGAACAGGAAAACAAAGAGAGGTGCAGGTACCTTGAAACAAACAACTGGGCAGGTTGCATGGCAAGGCAAGATATATGGCAAGGGTCAGGCAAGATGCAGGAGCTGAACATCAGCTAGTAGGCAAGCTTGCATTGCTGAGGCAACATGGCAAGGCAGGATACAACAGGAACCAAATGCAGCAGGGATCAGGCAATCTGCAGGTATCAGGCAATCTGCAGGAACTGAACCATGTCACATACTCTGTCTTTGAACTGCAACCCACCATTGTATAATAACCTCACTTAATCCATACTCAACCTTGAGTGTGGGTTGTCATGGGTGTCTGAATTAGCCAGTGTAACAAACTCTGTAATAGTGGTTGGTTTTCTGTTGCATTGAAAGCAGTGGAAGTTTGGATGGAAAGAGACTCTTCCATGTGTGAAAATCTTTTTCTGCAACTTATTCTAGAGTGCAGTTCTAGAAAAGTAAAACTAAATCCAAATACAATGGTGCCTCGGCTCATGAATGCCTTGGTTCACAAACCAAATCGGGTCACAAACAAAAATTTCAGGAAAATTTTCACTTGGGTTGCGAACTCCGCATTGGGTGGCAACCAAGATTGTGGCCATCTCCCCCCTGCCCCCTGAGTTTGGAGATGGCCACGATCGCAGTTGCGTTTGTGCAGGGAAGACATGCATGATCACGGGTGCGCTCCTGCAGGAAAGACAAGCGCAATCTTGGCTATCTCCCCCCCCCCCCCCGCAGCACGATCGTGGCCCTCTCCCCCCCCCCCACCTCCCTGAGTGGAGAGATGGCCACGATCGCACTTGCGTTCATGCAGGGAAGACATAGAGGAACTGATGACAGAAGAACTTGCTGAACTCCAGAGTGAGCAGCAGACGGGCACTTGCTGAGGAGGATTCCACTGAGGAAGAGGAAGACAGGGAGGAGGTTAGCAGTGATGTGATACAATCCATTATGAAAAAATGGAAGGAGTGCCAGGATTTCTTTGAGAAGCACCACCCCAACATAACTGTAACAAACAGTGTGTTGAATCTGATGAACGATACATGATCTCTCATTTCTGGAGGGTTATGCAGCACAGGAAAAAACAAGTGACTATAGACAGATTTTTCACCAAAATTGACCCTGCAGCTAAGAGACAAAGAAGAGAGGAAACCCCTGAAAGAGATCTCCCCAATGTCCTTATGGAGGGGGACTTTCCCTCAAAACAATAACCTCCCCCCACCTAGGTTAGTGTCCTCCACTGTACTGTACTGTACTTTGTTGTTGTTTGTCACTTTGTTTCAAATTTTTCTGATTTAAAAAAAAATTGTTACAGAACAGATTAACCTTATTTACATTGAACCTTATGGGGAAATTTGACTTGGGTCACAAACAATTTGGGTCAAAACCAGAGTTGTGGAATGGATTAAGTTCGTGAGCCAAGGTACCACTGTATGTTCTTCTGTATGTGTAGACCCTTGTGCAAGTAGAAATATAAACACTACTGTAGAACTTAATTATAATAACATGGAATGAACTCTTCTGCACTTGCTTGTGCAAGTGTTTCCAGAACAACACTAGCATCTATTCTCATATGTTTCTTTGGATCTGGTTCAGAGTGTCCTGTGATACCTTATCTAGAGATATATGTATGTGGGTGGAAATCTCTTGGCTTCCCTGGGCTCAGCTTCTTGTAATGTGGCACGCTCACTGTTTGCAGGGCACTCTTCAGCAGTTGTGCCTCATGAACTGCACAAATAACACCTGCACCTAGCACTGCTGTTGGCTGTGACAGGTGGTGAAGAAAACAAGTCACTGGGAATGGCTCTTGGTGCAGCTGCTCATAACAGCCCTCTTCCACTTCCTGCAGCCATTCTTTGAGCGAGCAAGTCCATGGATACTAGAGGGATCTTCATATTTCCTTTCACATGCAACTGCTTTGTTACCATTGTATGTCTGTCATTTTATTTGAACCCAGTCATTGTATTTCACCATGGGAAGTTTGGGCTTTAGAAACCATTAAAAAAAACAATAGTTTGTTCTATGGTTTCTTTGTACCACCATGACTTGTTGTGTTATAAGAACCTAGGATCATGGTTTCTAAGGTCCTGGTATATAGCAACTACAGAGTTCCTTGGAAAGAGGAACAACTGCAGGAGCTACTCCAGCCTCAGTGTGTGAACCAAGGAGGAAGAGGCAGGCAACCTAGGCAGGGGATGATGCACCTTGGTGGCTGATGGGATACATGACCACAATGGAATGACTGAGCTGGGGAGTCTGGAAACCATGATAACATTGAAATCACTTGATTGTCTGTGTGGGTCCTGTCACCCCAGTTATCTGCTTTACTGGAAGTTGTAGGGATGTACTTGTTATGGGCAGGTATGGCTTGTGCTCTAGCTACTAGATGCAATGGAGAAGGAGGACGCTTGTAAGCCCTGCACCTGCAGTGCTGAAGGGTTACAGCCACAGCTTGGTACCTCGTTTGTACTGAACTAAGCAGAAAATATATTAGAGACACAGGTGGTTGTGGATGACAAGGAGGGATGGAATGTAATTTCTGATTAACTGAGTCACAGAAATTTAAGTCATTAGTTGTGCTTATTGATTGATTAATATTTCAGCCTTTCTTAAAACCATGGTAACCATGCAGGGGGCTGCTTGTCATTTTGTGTGAACCCAGCTCAGGTGTCAGTCTTGTCTCACAAACAGCTTAAGGAATGAGGATTGATTGACTGCTGTATGATGGGGAATGAAACTGACGTTAATTGAAAGATAATTGTAATATGTTACTTTTTCCAGACAGTGCGAAACACTTTGCGCACCACAGTGTGTAAGAAACTGGTATTTCTGTCCTTACATTACAGATGCAGACCAAGATAAAGTAAGAGAGCATGTTGTCAAATGTCATTCTGTGTCTACGTGGTTCAAAGGAAATTGAAGCAAGTATTTCCTTTGCCAATATGACATAGGAAAGTTGGCCACATTTCAACAAATTTGAAAGTACTGTGCTTCATATTGTGTGATATTGTTCAGTATTGGGATGACTACATTAGAATTTTTTTCTAAAAATATTAAATATCAAACAAGATTTGTGCATTTTTACCTTGTGGTGAATTATGCCCAGTGCTTTAGTTATATATGCCAACAACATTTATTATATATGACTAGTGAAAACTATGGTCCACTAACAAATTTGGTTTCAGAATTGCAACAAATCCATCTGCTGTTGAAGTGATATTGCTTGATATCATTTATGATTGTTTATAATTATAGAAGTAGCATTGTAGTTTTCTGATTCTTTTATATACTATGTGGTAATGATACATTGGTAATGATCAGTAATATTAAAATGAATAAATTCTGTAACTTAGATTGATACAAATAATAGAACGTAAAGGCTAATGAAGTCAATAGAAATGTTAATGCATGAGTATTTCAGTTGGAATGAATAAAACCCAACTAATCAAAGTGGTCCATTTCTCCCTCTTTTGCAGGCGGTGGGAGGGGGGTGGGATAAGCGATGACTTACTCCATGCCAGCTGTGCAAGAAATCACATGATTTTTCTGTCCTTCAGAGGCAGGGTTTGGATTAAAGGCTGTAGTCATGCATCTGTCCATCCCTTTGTTATATAAAAACTGCATAAATATGGTGGAGAATGTGCAGGATTAATCAGTTAGTTGCTGAATAAAATCTCCCCATTGTTTTCATTTAGTCTGTGAGAATTATTTTCAAATGTTTGGAAAAAAATAAAATTTGCTGCTCTTTGACAAAACTCTTTTCATATATTGTGGTTCTCCAATTTTTGTTGTGAGAGTTTTGCAGAATCCTTTTCCAAGAAAACAAAATGTTAACCCCCCTTCCCCCGCACTTGTATAATAGAACTTTGATCTGGGTGCTCTTCACAAAGTATAAATAGCTTTTATTATTTCTAGTATAAATTGAATTATAAGGCCTTTTGAGGGTTGGGGGCTTCTTACAGAACATTTAATGTTTGGTGATGTTTATGGTGGGGTTTATTGTTAGCTAGATTTCTGGTGCACATTTCTCCTTAATAAAAATGAATTGATTGGGAAGATCCTCAGAGGTTCTTTTGAGTCTACAAATTTAGGTGTGCATAAAGGGATTCTTGACTATTTGAATATGGCAAATCCCATGTCATATCTGAATTGCTTTACAGAGTCCCCTAAGTATCAGAAGAGGCTTGCCATGTGACAAGAGGTGTATTCAACAAATAAAAATTCAAAATCTCATGTATGTAGAACTACTTGGATTCTAGCCAATATTTATTATAGCCAGGATTCAGAATGATAGGGTGGGCAAAATAATATTCTCCCTCCCCACTTTGTGTCTCAGGGAAGTCTGAAGTGTGCTTCTATCTAGGAAAGTATTAAAAGACTACATATGATCCCCCATCTTCCAGGCAAGGGGATCCTGATTGTAGATCTCTATGTCATATTTGTATATCAATAGTGATTGCCTCCCCAAAGAGACTTCAAAAATTGTGGTTCTGTATTCTCAGAAGAACAGGAATTTAGACGGTTTCAAGTTGGATTCTGGTTTCCTCTGAAGGATACTTTTTGGGGGTTCAGATGGGCATCTGACTTTGCTCAAAGAGTAGGATGACCTTTGCAGTTGTTTATCCATGACTAGATACTTGTGTGTCCAAGGTTATGTGTTGACTGTTGAGGTTTGCCTACACTAGATATAAGTGCATAATGCTAGCTAGATATTATTCTAGTAACTTACAATGCTTTATTTTTGCATTTTATTTTGTAAGGTTTTAAATACTTGGGTTTCTTTTGAAACTGACAGACTTTAAATGTATATATATTGGAATGAATCTTCATCACTATCATCATCCATATTAGACAATGAAATCCTTAGAAGGTAATGTGCTTTTTAAATACTTGAAGCAAAGGAGGAGAGGACAAAAATTACATGTGCTAGCCCCTCTGTCTCCCTTCTCCATGCACCATGAAAGATCAGCTTGTGAGGAAGCAGCTGAGAAGTATCATAAGGGCAACCTCTTACACCTTTGTTGCTGTGGTAAAGAGAACAGCTTGAAGATATAACATATTTTCTCCTCTGTGCAAAGTTTGTGCTCCTAGAACAAAGCTTATTCTCTTTACCATAGTCATAGTTATTCATTTAAAATGTATACATCATATCTCCAAATAAATGGTACAGTCCTTCATGAAATATTTTGATAAAAATCAGGAAAAGCACAAATTCTAAGTTAGGGTTAGGGTTATGATCCTTGGTGCTCTGGTAAGCCCTGAATACCATGGGGAGGAAGGCAGAATATAATACTGTTGGTTTGCTATTTCCAGGGACAGTGGTGGCATACCTGTGACATGCACGCCACAGTGGGCATGCAGAGCCCTCTCTGTTGGCACGCGAGACAAGTCACCTCAGCATTGCCCTAGCAGCTGAGCATTGGATAACAGCGCACATAGGGGCCATGTGCATGCTTGGAAAGGAGTGGTGGTGTCCGGTGATGAAGTCACAAGCTGAGACACATTAGCCATGACTCATTCAAGCTTTTGCAAGGCTGGTCAGTGCGCTGCCAAGGATATACATGTATATTTGCTCGGACTGGCTGTTTTCAGGTTTTATTGCAGTGTTGGCACTTCGCGATAAATAAGTGAGTTTTGGGCTGCAATTTGGGCACTCAATCTCTAAAAGGTTCACCATCACAGGGTTAGGGTTAGAAAAAGGAGGTGTCCTGGCATGATTTTGATGGTTGGAATGTGTTTAGAATGGGCAGAAATGATGAGCTATGCAGAAAAAGCTACTTAAGAAAGGCTTTTTCAAAATCGTCCTCTTTTCAGTGGACCTTTAGCCCTATATTAGGGTTAGGGGTGTGCACCAGGGCAGGGTTAGGCCAGTGGTGGTGAACCTATGGCACGCATGCCACAGAGGGCACACACAGCCCTCTGTCAGCATGCAAGCCATGTCACCACAGCATCGCCCCAGCAGCAGAGCATTGGATAACAGCGCACATAGGGGACATGCGCATGCTCAGAAAGGAGTAGTGGCACCAGCGATGACGTCACATGCCGTGACTCATTAACTATGATTTGTCTGAGCTTTCACATGGCTGGTCAGTGCACTGCCTATATATATATATATATATATATATATATTTGCTTGGACTGGTTGTAAGTTGTTTTTTCTAAACTAAAACATCAGTTTTCAGGTTTTATTGTAATGTTGGCACTTTGTGATAAATAAGTGGACTTTGGGTTGTAGTTTGGGCACTTGGTCTCTAAAAGGTTCACCATTACTGCCTTAGGAGATGGATTCAAGGGTTGTTTATAAAATAAATAAAGATGTGCTCACTGACCATTTGAAAAATCTCTCAGCTGAATGTGGGTATTCGTTACTAGACTTTAGATGGATGAGTCCCTCTGAAAAGCTGGTTATTTTCTGTGACAGGTTTTCAAACTGTGAGCTTCTTGCTAAATATTTGAACTGCCAGCCACCTTTCTATGCTACTTAGCAGCACCCGAAGTTGACTTATCATTGAAGCAAGTATATAGGGGAATTGTTAGTTGCCACTAGTCTCCATTGTAGGTATGCATTGCCCCAGTGTATTGTTCAAAGTTTTCTTTCAGTTAGGAATGGTTAATAAAATGCTTTGGAATGTTCTATATATTTGCCTTGTGAAATTATAACTGGCATTGTTTATTGCTTCCAATTTGCTGAAGGGACTTTTTTGATAAAGGGAGCTTAGAAGTTAGAAAGCTTTGGTGCAGTGCAAAGGAATTCTTTGTCTCTCACTTAACTGTTCCTTTCCTTATGATAATAGATGTTTTAAAATAGTATCACTTGTTTCACTCAAATTTTTTTCTTAGCACCTAGTTATGCTATAAACTCTAAAACTATTTCCTGTCAGTTGTCATTACTTGCAGATTGTTTTATATATATTCTCCCTTTCTCTCTAACCCGCTTCTCTGTCAGTTGTTTTAATCAGTTCTAGCTTTTACTGAAATTGTTTTAGGTGTTTATGCTTTTTTTTACATTTTGTATGTTGGAATTTTACACTGTGTTTTATTGCATTGATGCTTATTATTACTCTTTGATAAATTGTGACCCGCCCAAACAGCTTCACCTGTTGGTGGTATAGATAATAATAATAATAAAAATACCACAAGATGTTATTATTACCACAAGCTTTTAAAAAAGGGATGCCCGAAATTGGAAAAAGACACTAAATAAATTTGGAATAGCTGAAATAATTCAACTACATTAAAACAGCTGTTTCCTAGTTTTAAAATTTAAAAAGTCAATGGCTAGTAGTCATAATGAATGCATGTATCCTTGTAGTTTAAAAGTAATATGTCTCTGAATGCTAGTTGCTGGAATCAATAGTGGGAGAGGGTTGTTGCTGTCATATCTGTTTATGGGCTTCCTAGAGGCATGTGTTTGGCCATTTTGGGAAATGTGATCCTGGATTAGATGGACTAATGTTTTGATCAAGCAAGGCTTTTCTTAAATTCTTTCATAATAGAAACTTCAATCTAATAGCCTAACAAAACTTCTTTTTGTAGGAAATCAAGCCTCAAGGTCATTATAACCATGGATACAGTGAATCTCTTGGGCGTAAAAGCCACATTGATGATTATAGCACATGGGATATTGTCAAAGCTACACAGTAAGTGGATTTATTTGACATCCATATTAGTTTGTGTTAGAACCATGTGGAAAACACTCATCTGAAAACATGTTCCAGTTGCATAAAGATTTTGAGGAACACAACAGTAATTCTGGCCAGATCATTCTCAAAAATATCTTTTAGGGAAAAGGGATTATAAAAACATAATTCAGTTTTACTTATATACTGGTAACTTCAGAATCTGGATATAAAATAAAATCACAGAATTAAGGGGATATATGTGATACTGAGAGATTTTGAATGATACTATACTCATTCCCTGCACTGCTTGTGCTCTGCTACTCCTGCTCCTTAACTGTAGGAATGCAGCAGTAAGAACAGTTTGCTGTGTTTCCATGTTGTTCTAATTTAACTCTTGCTTAACCCAGAAGCAGAATGGAGGCTTGAATGAGCGCCTGCCATAGCACTACACCATGGAAACCCAGTAGAGCATGAAGGTTTTGGCTCTCAGCTCGTTATCTGTCTTCTCCCATTTTTCAGATATAATGATAATTATCCTGAATCATATCTGTTGATAGAAACAGCTGCCCATGCAGCGAGCCATCCTTAATGACTTTGATTAAGGCAAGAGCCATGCTATTAGTATGATATATAAACTGGGTCTGTTTACATTGCCAGGAGATAAAGGGAAGACAAAGAATGCAGCCACAATAAGAGAGCTGTTCTTGTTGTTGTTAGTATGACATTGCATTTATATCCTGCCTTTTCTTCCTCTTGTGAGGAACCCAAGGTGGCTTACATAGCTCCATTTTATCCTCACAACTACAACTCTGTTAAGTAGGTAAGCCATTGCTTTCCTTTCTTTTTCTTTTAGTGGCCACAAGCAATCAAATTTTCATCTGTTTTCAAGGCCAGTGCTGTTCATTATGTATGTAAACAGCAATGTTTGGGGAGATTCTTTTTTAGATGAAATTGTGGTGTAAAGTCTAGAAACCTTGATATATTTGCTTTTGTTACTGTGATAGTAACTTTAAAATGATGATTTTAAATGATTTTACATTCATGAAGATTTAAAAGAGTCAGTGCTGGCATTATTGGTATTAAGTATAACACCAGTCTACCTCCTACCATCACTGTTTTCCTTCCTTTACTTTATTAAGATTATAGGAATGTTGCAAGTATTCTGCTTCTTCTAGATAAGGAGTTATTTTTTGGTCTCTCAGAAAACCAACATTGCAAACTGGAATTACGAATTCATGTTTACATTTTTGATAGAATGAAAGATACTAATTTCTAAATAGTAAACCCTGACTTTTAATATAATGTTACCTTTAGTTGACTTTTCATAAGGGTATGAAGAGATAATGGGTGAATTTGTATAACACAGGTTTGCTGATGAAAGACCCCATGGTACAATTGACAAGGCTAGTCATTTTAAAAGGCAGTCTGAGTTTTGACAGCTGTTAGAAAATTGTGTTCATGTAAATGGGGTGGTTCACACTTTCCCCCTTTTCTGAGTAGTTAGAGCTGATGGGGAAGGTGAGGGGTCATGTTCAGTGCAAAAAACACTAGAGGATCTTTCTGAGAAGTAGATGATACGCAC
Organism: Varanus komodoensis; assembly: GCF_004798865.1. NCBI lineage: Eukaryota > Metazoa > Chordata > Lepidosauria > Squamata > Varanidae > Varanus > Varanus komodoensis. The sequence continues at coordinate 30,889,174 of NW_025336481.1, read as the reverse complement.
AACACCACCTCTTGCCAGCAGAGATCCTCTCATAGCTCACCATTTGACAGTTGGCAAATGAGAAACAAAATCACCTATGTGTAGTCTTGCTTTATCAGGGTCAAGGATGGTTTTTGATGAAGACCATCCATGGGATTAACAAAATAAGGCTGTGGACAGTTGGAGTTACACTCCTATGTAACTCTGAAAATAGAGAATTCAAAAAATGAACCAAAATTTTGTGCAGATTTTTCCAATTTTGCTGTCATGTCATTTTGGAAGTCACAAAAAGTAATCTTTGGGAGGAAAGCCAGGGTGAAGACTGCAGCGTTTTCAAAAGGCTTGTGGTCAGTGCAGTGGAAACCATGTCAGTGATGGGTGCTCCAAAGTGCTGCTTGGTAGAGTGGCTGTCACTGGTGGTGGCCCAGTTGAGGTTCACAAAGATGTGTTTCTGCTGGTCTTGCTGAGTGGCTTACCTCTGCTACCCTGTACTCACAGTGGGATAGGTCACCTGGTTTCACATGACACAACCATGTATTCCAATGATTGTCAGCTTAGCTTGTTTGTGTAGCAAAGCAGTCTGGGCTCAGCTTATCTATGTCAACACACCATGGCTAGTTACCTGTGTTGGGTTGCTGTGTTTTGTGAAACCAGTCAATGGGAATCTTCTTCAGTTAATTTTAGGGAATGGTCTAAGTGGGCAAACACAAAAGACTAGGAAATTGTATCAGAATGGCGAAGAGAGAAATGAAGTTCTTAAGTTCCATAACCAGTAAGGTTTACTTCTCACTGCTTCCTTCTTATCAAAGAAAGATTTATGATTCTATAACATGCTTATTATTTTAAGTGGGATGTCAAAATTCTTGAAAAGACTAAAAACTCTGCTATTCTTAGCAAACAAAGGGTAATAAGTTACACCTGCTTAATTCCTAATTGGTTCATTTCTTATGTTTTGGGTCTATAATTCATTGCTTGTGCCCATAAGCAATATATGAAATTTTTGGAAGAACTAAAAGAAATGGTTATGAAAGAGGCATAAAATACAGTCCAGGACATTGACATTCAGTGAGTGCTAGGATTAGGGGAGCTTGTGCTGAAACCTTGCTTCCCCTATTTGCCTCTTCCTTAACAGACCAAAATATTCTGTGCCTGGTATTGGATTTTATTTAGTGGAATCATGCGCATGCAGAATGTACACAATTTTCCCCTTAGTTGTGATATTAGAATAAAAGCGTGCATCTTACAAACAGTTTAAATGGGATAATCGGGAAGGTAAGTAGGCTGACACAGAATGAATATTGTCCCTTTACTTTACGTTTCTGTAGATAATATCCAGCTTTCAGGGAATAATAAATGGAGCTGCTGTTTTCCCTTAGGGCAACAGAGAAAATCTCTTTTCTATTCCAGAGAAATAGGAAAATGAGCGCCATCTACTGCTCTACCTAAAATTAGCAAGAGTATTGCAATTCTGAGTGCTAGCTTTCTCCTGCCCCTTCCTTTTCTAGTGAGGCACAAGTGATTACATAGATCAGCATTCTCCATGCTTTTGGAGCTTGTCACAAGAAACTGACCGTGACTACAGAATGGCTGCTGGAGGGCCTGCCTAGTTACTAAGAACAAGTAGCTTTTCAAGAAATTAAGGATATGGTAGAGTTTGAGCTTCAAATACCAATCCATGTATTAGTTCCCATAATATGTAGAGTGATATTTCATAGAAGAAAAAATTTTGGTGCTCAGGTATCCTCTATCCCTCCTTAAGTAAGCACATAAGCAAAACCACCCTTCAGAACAAACACATACAGGTGAAACTACCCCCACTGCCAAACCAAATGTACAAGCAGTGATGCAGCTAGTGTTAAAACTCAGTTATGGACATCCGGGACCCCCCATCCTGGCCTCTACCTCCATATGATGAGCCAGAAAGCAGTAGATGATGAGACAGTGGCAAATAGGCTCTGCATAGCACTTGGTCCAGCAGGGGCATGCCAGATCTTACTGATTATTATGTTGGTTGCTGAAGCATCCTTCTTCTTCTTTTTTGCTTAAACATGTAGTATTGTGGAGGCTGGCTAGGCCTGTACATGGTTATAGATTATAATTTTCTTATTTTTATTTGAGCAATATCTTATTTTCTAGAATGTGATGGTGCTTTTTTTTAAAGTAAATTTGTTTAGCGTTAGGGCATCAGAAGGAAACTTCGCTTTATTCCTGTAGTCATGATGGTGTTCAGATTTAAATGGGTTGCAAAGTAGCACATGTTGAGAATTTAGGATCATGACATACTAATCCTTCAAAAGGGATTGAATATTTAGGGTGGCAGCTACAGGTGGCTCATTCTGAACAAGCTGTGTCATGTCATGTCGACAGCTCCAATATAATTCAGATTAAATCACTGATTCTATCTTTCATGCCTTAGCTATGCAAGGTAAACCTCAGTTTAGCATTCGGATGTGTAAGAAAGGTTTAAAAACAGTTGTCTGAATTGAGGATGCAGTGTGGTATCATTCAAGACTTTTATATAACAAAATAGGGTGTTTAAAGAATGGTGTATCTGGTGGATAACTTATTTGCCCTTTTAATTCTTTAATTCTTTGAAGTATCCCTGCTCCTCTTCCAATGAATAGCTGCACTTGAGAAACATAGGGCATTTCTCACTCACTCTCTTATGGATACTTTTCTTGAAATGCACAATTTTTAAAAAAATGCTTTCTCTCACACTTTCTTTTTCTCTGGAATATACACATGCAGGGACATACATGCAGGCAGAATACTATTTCTGTACATAGAATATGACAAAACCCAGAAAAAATCAGCATGTTTTATAGGTGTTGCTCCTACCAGCAGATACAGAAAAATAGAATGGGATGGGTGTGGGGAGGCAACCATAAATATGAAACTATTTTAATTATACATACTGGACTTAGTTCTATAGAATATTGTGTATGTCTGTGTGGATGTATGTATGTATGTACTTGACTAAGGAACAGAAATGTAGTTATTTAAGTATTCAAAAACTGAAAGATTTTTAATGTCTTCCCAAGATAGAAAAACAACTTTTTATAATCTAATTGAAAAATTTCACCTTGTTCAATGGAAATACTTTGGCTTAAATGCTGAAATGAATTTGCTTATGAAAATGTTGCTTAGGTGGAGCAGAACATAAAGACTGAGAGAATATAAAGTGAGCCATGAATTAATGCCAGTTTGCTGCACTGCCATTGAAGGACCATCTGGGAAAATAGAAACTGAGAAGTGAGGAGCAATTTTGCTCTGTAGAGATAACCTGTATCCTGTTTTTTTTAGCTGGAATGGAAACAGTAGTACAAAACATTAAGATCCAAATGTGCTTTTGATGTTATTAATGCAAAATTACTGGCTATCCTAATGCCATTTTTGTTCAAGGTATGGAATATATGAACGTTGTCGAGAGTTGGTGGAAGCAGGTTATGACGTACGGCAACCCGATAAAGAAAATGTCACACTTCTTCACTGGGCTGCAATAAACAACAGATTAGACTTAGTGAAGTAAGTACTGCTATATTACCAAAAACAGTTAATGGAAATGATAAATTTGTATAACAAGAGCAAAGCAAGATTAAAACATGGCATTTGTTAGAGCCATATAATTTTAATAGCAATGGCTTCTTGCACCTCATAATTTTTGTGTCATGTTAAAAATACAGCACATCATTACTTAGGGCATTTTTAGCAGCATAAAAAATCTGTATGATCTGTCCAGTACCGACATTCAAGATGAGTTAGCTCAGCAAATGGAAAAGCCTTATGATAGAATTTCAGGTCATTACTTAAGTAATTGCATGTTGAAATAAGTGTTCATTTTACAGAATTTTAAGAATAGTTATATAGAAGGATTTAATAAAGTTTATATAAATTCAAGCAATGTATCCATTTAGAAAACAACAACAATCAAGCAAATTTGAATTCGTTAATACAAAAATAAAGTACATTTCTGACAATTCAGAATTACAGACATAATGCAGAATTATAAATCATTTTGGTGTTAATAAATAGCACCTTTTGTTTTTATGATGTGTTTCAGTTTATTTTATTGTAAACTATTTGTGGCAAAAAGCCTGTACATTTTATGTATAAATGAAAGTATCCTGTAAAGATTGGCATTCATATATTGCTTAATTAAAAGGCTTCCCCTAAAAATGCATATGTGCACCTTATGTCCCTGTTCCTGATTGCATTCACTTGATAGTATGTCTGGTTGAGCATTAGAGAAGCAGCTTCTTTCAAGTACCTTTTGCTGATGCTGTGTCAGGGGCAAAAGGCAATGCCAGACTCACAGGAGGAGTCGCTGGTAGGAGTTGCCAAAAGACAATTCCTGTAGCAATTGTTCCTTGTAGCAACAAGAAAGAAAATGCATATGCACTCTGTCTTGGGAGGAACAATTTCAGACATACCCTCTCTAGTTATAATCTGCCTTACTGGTAGGCCCCTTCCAAGAAGACATGGAAGATGACCTCTTTGTGCAAGCAGGTGGGTTTTGTAAGGTGGCTTTACACTACTTGCAATGTTTAGAACATTCCTGTAGTTGTGATGTTGTAAGGTGCTGCTTGTCCTCCTCATACTGAACATGGACATGTTTATGTGAGGTGTGGTTTTTTCCTCCCACAGACAAAAGGTAATTCTAATGGCATGAACCCCATGTAAAACATATTTCACTAGGTAATTGCTATATATTAATTTATTAATTATTTTACTTTTAAAACATTATTAGCCTGAATAAAAATGTATTTTAACATGTGTAGCCACTTAAAAATACTGAGTTCCTCCTTATCTTTAAACCACTATTTCACAGGGTTAAAGCCATCATTAATTGGCAAGCTAGTAGTTAAATTACTGTAAAGGTATATTTCCACAGCTGCTTTTGATGTTTCACATTTTTTGATTACAGTGCTCTCTCCTATACCAATTCTGTGCCTGCAGGTATTACATATCGAAGGGTGCTATTGTTGACCAGCTAGGAGGTGACCTGAACTCCACGCCACTTCACTGGGCAACAAGGTGGGAAAAGATTTGGATGTTGTCTACCTGCAGCTTTAACTCAGAGGAACTCATTGATTATTAGTTCTTTGCAAAAATATTCTGATTTTTTTTTTCATTTCTGTGGAAGGATAATTTTACTTGTGTATCTGACATCTTTCCCTAATGGGTGGTAGGTAATTTCTCCTTAGCCAGTAGTAGACAGCTCCTACTGAGTTTGCTTGAGTATGCTTATTGCATGGCCATAGATACTCCTTCAGCAAAGGTGAACAGTTTGCTTTGTAGTAAGGTCAGAAGGCTTGATGCTTGATATTGAGCTGTTTTTAAAGTGACTGTAAACAAAATGGTAATCCTGCATTCAAATCAATGAAAAATCCTTTAGTTTGCATGTACTTGTCTATAATGATGAAGTTGGTGGAACAGAAGTAAACAGAAAGGAAGTGCATAAGCCTGAGTGAAAGAGTCTTGCTTTCACTCTTGCCAGATATAGGCATACTGGGAAAGTAATATCTTAACTGTTCCAATATGCTTGGCCTTAAAGAGTGAATTAATTAGTGTACTGTCTAAGATGGTATGATCTAAATAATCTAAAACTCATTATTGAAATACCAGCTCTTAATCCATAGGACAAAGAGCTGGGTAAATAGATGGCTGCGCCATGTAGCAAAGAATTTGATCGTATTCTGGTTCCTTTCTTCTCTATACATCTGTGCAATAATGGAAAAAATTAGTAACTCATTACCTTACCAACCTTTCTCTGTTTTATATTCTTTTCATTTTAGACAAGGTCATTTATCTATGGTTGTACAGCTAATGAAATACGGTGCAGATCCATCATTAATTGATGGGGAGGGATGCAGTTGTATTCACTTAGCGGCACAGTTTGGACATACCTCTATTGTTGCATATCTAATAGCCAAGGGGCAGGTGCGTATGTTCTGTTTGTTGGTCTGTCTCTGTCCCTCCCTCCCTTTCTTTCTTTCTGTAGCTTTTAATTGTGATAGTATTTGCAACTCTCATGTTGCTTGATTAATAACTAAAATGCATATTCATATATTATACAATTATATTATTATCCAGATAAATGACATGTCTTGAGGTCTAACCATACCAGGTAAGAATTCAGAGCTTTTACTCAGATTACATAGACTAGCAGTATAATATTAAACATTACTATTCAGAGGCAAGTTTCATAAAGTATGAGTGCTTATCATTGCAGTTTTGAAGTACTTCATTTATCTGGATAATAATATTATTTAAAAGAAGTCAGGTTTTCCTGTATAAACAAAAGTAATTAACATCAAATGTGTTTCATTCTTAAACTGCATTTCTTCAAGTATGGGTTTGCAGATCTTTGCAAATGGAAAGAATAATTATGTTTTTGCGAGAGTTCCCATTCCGTGTCCCCAAACCATTATACTTTTGAATCTAGTCTTCTTGTTCCTTTTGTAATACTGCTTAAGTGGAGCACTTAAAACTCAGACATGATTTTAAAAATGTTTTAAATATATAGACCTGGTTTGAGCTTAATGACAATCCATTGGTTTAAAAATGGTTGTTGGACAGGAGAGAATGGGCCTGGTTTGATTGTAGTTGATTGTAGGCTGTGGGGTAAAAATGGAAGAGGAGATTGTGCTACATGCAGAAAATACACTCATGCATCCTGTAGAACCTTTTGTTTTATAAAATAATAGGTTGCCATTATACATGAGTACAGTGTTTGGGTCTGATCCAGACTTCCCATGAGCTGAATTCCAGTCCCAGGATGCTCTGTTGGAAGAAGTGGCAGGGAAGTTATTTTCATTGATTCCTTTTTCCCCCTGCAGCTCAAATAACAAGCTGTTTCAATATAAGCATATGAAAGGATTTTATTGCATTTGCACATGAGTTCTAGAAACCTGCACTTTGAGCAGATTTTTTTAGGCACCTCAATATTTGTTTCTCAAAAGTTTCTAAACCGCACACTGAAGGAGAAAATCCACTAAATGTTCTTGTTTTGCTAATACTAGCTTTGTTGTCGGAAAATGGCAGCAATTCTTAAAAGACACTTTTAGCCCTCTAAGCAGTAACTCTAATTCTCACAGACTCATCCACATAAACCCTTCCTGCAATTTCTAAGAGTCAGAGGCTTTTCTTCTCCACTAATTCCAAATTCTCTTTGTATGGGTTTTTTTCCCCTTTAAACTTAAATAAATGAACTGCCTAAAGCCTGAAAATTTTCATGGTATTGAGGTTGATGTGCCTTGATACATGGAATTATTTCTGAATATGTGAATTTAAGAGGCATGTACATGCAAACTAACAAATCGTACAATTTAAGGAGAAGAATTCCAGGCATAGCTTGAGATCTATAAAACTCTTTTAGCCAAGACTTGTATATAAGGAGAGGGAGTTTTCATTTTCCCTGCCTTTCAAACAGAGGATTCCCTGCTGAATCACAAGCTTCTCTCCATTTTTAAAGCAGTTTGCCTTGTGGCAGAAGGGCCTTCTGTTGAAGAAACAGAAGTCCAAAGTTTTCTTGGGTGCAAGGAACTAGCTGAACATTTCTTTTAATCCTGGACAGTGTGCTTATTTCATGCCACTCAAAACTTTCTTCATATTGAATAGAATATTCACCTAATATAATCAAGGCAGTTCAATTGCAACTCACAGAGTTTTAACAGCAGATGGTGCTCTAGCACATATTACAATTGATAATTTCAGTAATTTTAAGCTCCACTCAGTATTTAAAAATGTTGGGACACCATTTTAAAATTACTGTTCAGATACTTTACTTTTACCCCCATTCTGAATAGGCATCTGAAAGTTTATGCTTCAATATTCTTTCTTCAGCTTTAGTACATATACATTTCTAATTACTCATGCTCTTTTCATCAGGATGTAGATATGATGGATCAAAATGGAATGACTCCTTTAATGTGGGCAGCTTACAGAACACACAGGTAACTTGCTCATTCAAAATCAGAGCTATCTGGAACACTTTGTACTAGTCAACTATAAACTATATAAAATACTTTAGAGTTGGTTAATATTATTATATTAGAATAACAGAAGCTTTCTAAGAATTATCGAGAGGGGAACTAATTCAGTGTCATAGGTATGTCACACAAGGATCAAAACATCCATAGCAGTTTTATTAAGAATATCTCCCTTCACGGAATTAGAATGTGCTGTGATCATCTGTAATACTTAAACCTGTGTCATCCTATGAAGATGATTGGTAGGAGATTCAGGACAGAAAAAAAAGAAGTACTTCATGCAACTCATAATTAAACTATGGAATTCACAGCCACAGGAAGTAGTGATGGCCACCAATTTGGATGGCTTTAAAAGGGGGTTGGACAAATTCATGGAGGAGAAGACTATCAATGGCAACTAGTCAGAGGCAATATGCCTGTGTACACCAGTTGTACCCATCCCACTTGAGCCATCCTATGGGCAGCTGGTTTGCCACTGTGTGAACAGGGTGCTGGACTATATGGAGCATTGGTCTGATCAAGCATGGCTTTTCTTCTGTTCTTATGATCAAACTATTATGTACTTCCATTTCAGCCCACCTCTGTTTTTTTTTTAAATCCTCCCATAAATTAGTGAGAACATATGGGGGCAGGGACTTATTTAGAGCACAGAAATAGAAATAATATACCTACTCAGAAATAAGATCCACTAGTTTAATGGGGTTTATTTACAGGTAAGTGGGTGTAGGATTGTAGCCTTAGTATTTTCTGAACAGCCAAATATTCTGTAGATTCATTAGTGCTTTAGATACTTTTTTCCTGTACTAAAAGTATCTGATCTGTATGGAACAAATAAATACTCATTTATTTGCATATTTCCCAAGTATGATTTCCCAAGGAATCATGCTCTGGTTTAATTTGAAAATAGTGGTACATTTTTGTATAGTGTTCCTTGCTTTCTGTTTCTAGTGTGGACCCCACTCGGTTGCTGCTTACTTTTAATGTTTCAGTGAATCTGGGAGACAAATATCATAAGAACACAGCACTACATTGGGCAGTACTAGCGGGAAACACTACAGTGATTAGTCTTCTTCTAGAAGCTGGCGCTAATGTTGATGCTCAAAATATCAAGGTAAATGCATGCATTTTTAAATGGAAACCTGCATATTTGGTTGGACATTTCTACTCAGTGTGAAATTATTTGGCCAGGGCGGCTTGTTTTATAGTGTATATTTGTATTTTATTGTATATATTTTAAAATGTTATTTTAATTTTTTGTTGTAAGCCGCCCCGAGGCTTCGGCGAATGGGGCGGCATAAAAATGTTTTAATAAATAAAATAAATAAATAAATTCAGTATTCTATCCATAGAGACTGAATAGTTTTTCCTCTGCACCTCTTGCACCTGTAGTTTCATTTTTTAAATCTATGTCCACTGTTCTTTTTCCCCTCAGCCCTTTACCACCTCGTGCACATACTCCACATTTTTCCGTCATGATTGTGAACTTCATGCTTTTTTGCCTTTACGCTGATTCTTGAATTGCACCAGTTTAATTTTCTTTTTTCTGGAGCTTCTTACCATTTGTCTTTCTATCTCCCCAGTTCCTAAAATTATTTAATTATAAAATCAGTATTTAAAGGGTATGAAATTGCTTCGCTAAAATGATTTTCATTTAAATATTTCTACTGCTAAAAATTCCACTCACTCCTCAATTTATGAAATAAAATATTTTAAGATTTATATAAACAGAACTTCTCTAGTCTGGAATATATATTTTTTCCTCATTCATGACAAGCAGCAGTTTGCCATAGAACCCTTCTGCAGATATTTCGTTTCCTCTATAAAGCAGCAGAGTAACGAGAGAGGAAGTAGCAGCATGGGGCAGTATCCAACAGTACACTAGCACTAATACAAATTATGTCATGCTAGCATAATGAACATTTAGTCTTAATTGGTGCCACAGGTTTTCCTGGAAATCACTTTGAGCCAGCTCATGTTGTAGGCATTACACTAGAGATCCTCTACATGGTACAATGGCATGAAGTATTTTATCCTAGTGCTAGTATCCCAGCTGGATACCACACATACATAAATCAAGTACTGTGTTAGTGTAATTTATTAGAGTGATGAAAATTACTCAGGAAAATTTGTTGCATCTATTACAGGGTGAAAAACTACAATCTTTTGATATACTTTGTGTTTTGCTTTGTAAGCTGCCCTGAGGCTTGTTGCAAAGGGGGCGGCATAAACATCCTTTAAATGAATGAATGAATGAATGAATGAATGAATGAATGAGGAGAGAATGAATAAAGTAGCCAGATAACTGAGCTGAAAGTTCTCCTATTTGTAGTATTACTAAAATGTTGCAGACTAATATTTCTTAAAGTTTGAGGCAGGTATGTCTTGGGAATAATAGTTAGTGAGTACTTAACTAGATAATAGAAGAAAGCTAGATGTCCATATCCTATCTTCTAGACAGTAGTATATAAGATACCATGTATCACTATGCTTTGCACTCAGTTGGAAAAGAATACTATCTATTTTGTTTGCAAATATTGTACTTTGCCAGATTCTGTATTCTCTACCATGTGTTGAGAGCACGGGTAGTCCTGATCCTTTTTTCTCTTTTTCTCCTTTTCCCAGGAAGTACTGAGGCTTGGCAAATAAAACATAAGCCTATTACTGATTGTATATCCTTATTTATGAATGAAAGGCAGGGCATGATGGTCCTGCTATGCCGCCTCTTGGTTGTAGTACCAGTAAATTGAATCCTAATATTACCACCTATTCAGAACAGTGGATTGCATTCATCTAACTGTGTTTGTTGTGGCCTTGCCTCTAGCATAGATGGACACCATTGGCAGCCAGTCAAATCCAGGTTCTTGTAAGGTTCAAGTAATTCCATGCATTTTCCAGACAGCCATTTTAAGATTTATTTCTATCTAAGTAATAAATCTTAGATAGGATTCCATCCTGATTTATCTTTACTTCCCTATCCTTTCCCCAGAGCTATTCAAGAATGCAGAGATGCTCCTTTCATGCTACCTATAATGTCACAGTGTGGGAAGGAGAAATAAGCTTGTGAGAAATGGACAGAGAAAGTTGTCTCTTTCTTTAGCATGTAACTGTTTTTCTAAGCTCTGTGATGGGAGAATGAGGAGCAAAGATGTGCAGGAAGAAGCACATCGCTGCCATTCTTCACTGAGCAAGTTTCCTGCAAAACTAGCTCTTCATCTAGTTCTTTAGAATAAAATGTGTAGCCACCCTAATTGCAATGATATGAACTGTAAGCATAGAATTGGATTACGTTTTTAGAAATAACTCTTATTAACTGCTTGTAAACTTTAAAGTGGCTTCATAGTTTGGAATTTGATGGGAAAATATTCCATCTCTTGGACCATTAGTTGTTATGAATTGTGTTTAGAAAATTCCTCTTTACTTCTCAAAGAGAATTGTACCTTCAACATTTTTAGTGAACTGACACATTTGGCAAAAATGACACATGTTCAGTGAAATCTTTTTTCAGTTCTTAATCCAGTTCAATCCTTTATTATCAATAGTTACAGTCCATTCATTGGTATTTTAAAGTAAGAAAAAATAGGTATGATTTAGTAACAGGTTCCCTTACTCATCACATGATAAGTTGAAAATATATGTTGAATAACTGCATAACAGCCTGGCTCACATGTAACAACAACCTATTGTCTGAGCAGCAAACGGGTTGTTATACATGAATACTACTTGCAGCTCATGTGTTTCTTTCACTTTTATCCCATAATATGCAATCTGCTCATTCGTAGGTTATGGAAGGCAACATGCAAACCTGGACTGCTAAACAACCCAGTGGTTAACCTATGTTTTGATGCTGCATTAATCACTGGGTTTGGATATCACACTTCACAGCTTACAAAGGAGCCAATCAATCATGAGTTGTGGGGTAAAAGTGGAAGAAGTAGGCACTCCATGCGTGACAACCCATCAGTCGTTTAACAGATGGTTTGTCATTATGTGCAAATGCAGTTCCTACCCAATATCTCTGCTGTCTGCAGATGTTCCCTTACAGGTGTCTTGCAGTCATCTGAAAGGTCCTGCAGGTATAACTTTTTGAGTGGATGTACTCATTCAGGAAATTCTAAATTATTGACCTGTAAGGTTTGTGGTTTATGTTCAAAGTTAAGTGCAAGATTTTGATATTTAGCTACCAGACAGGCAGCAGCCTCTTTGCTAAGAGACCTATGCATACATTAAAGCTTTCAGGAATATAATTAGACATGGGGAAAAGCAACATCATTTATTTTACTTATAGCATGGATTGCTATGCATATATCTGTGGGTACCTGAGCCAATGTATAGCAGAAGTGTGTAATAATCAAATGACTAGTAAGATCCGCTGGTATGCTTCTTTGTAGGTCATCCCCATTTTCCCATTAGTATCTTTTTTAGGTTTTGCTTTGGCATAAGGCCTCAGAATGGGTAATGGTATTTTCTTTTCCCTTTCCTCTTTTGGAAGACAAGCATGATGTTTGGTATTTTTAACAAGAGGAGTCTTCTGCAGTGTAGCAGATTATATTTGTTGGACTCTGGTTTACCTTTGAGATGGGTAATCATGTCTGCAAAATAAAACAGCTGATCACTGAATTAATATGTATAAAGTTAGCTGCCATTCTTAAGCCTTCTAAGGGTTTTTTCTTGATTCTTGCAAGAAGGGATGTTGTTATGTGCTATCAAGTTGTTTTCAACTTATGGTGATCCTATGAATGAAAGATGTCCAAAATGTCCCATCCATGACAGCCCTGCTGCGCTGCTGTAAATTCAAAGTTGTGGATTCTTTTGTGGAGTCAATCCATAAATAGATAAATCTATAGTAAGTGTAAGTTGCTGAATCATATGCTTTTACTTGAACCTTTCCTGTCATATTCTTCTAAAGACAACAGTTCATTCTAAAAAAATGAAATGTGTCACTCTTTGAGGGGGTGGCAGGTGTTGTATCATTTGACTAAACTTGATTTTGGATAAGCAGTATTGTACCTTCATTAGAAACTTGAGCTCTGAAGAGAACAGAAGCAGTTAGGAAAAAACAAACAAATATGAGAGCTAAGTTCAGACTTATGATCCAATTATGGAAATATTTGTATTTATTTTTGCCTTAGCTATTCTGCTTAAGGAAAAACAGTAACAACAACAATAACAGTAACAACAGGAAAGAAAACATACTGAAGGTGAATTTAGGTTAGCATTAGAGGTTGGCATGTAAAGCAAGAAATGTAAGCATGTACTTTGTTAAGAGAAGTAGAATGTAATAGAAGTTGCTGCATTTTTGAGATTCTGTTATCAGTTGCAATGGTACAGAATTTATTTACTATATGGTTGTTGTGGTGGTGGTGAGATTCTAGAATCCTCGAATTATGCTATAAAAGGGGAAGGAAATTTACCTTTGTTTTGCAACAACTTTTCTAGTTGTTAGCCCCAGTTAGCTAACAACTGTAACTGCTGTTCTTCAAAATCAATTCTCAGTTTTTCATATGGGTGGCCAGGGTAACTGGCCCAGTTCAGATATAATTAATAGCCATGTGTTTTTTTTACACACAAAACATTTTTTAAAACTAAAACTCACTCTAATAGGTTCTTCTTTTGTTTACTATACTGTTTGTTTACTCTTTTTGTTTCTCCCCTGGACTTCAAAACTATGTACACATTAGTGAATGGTAGCCTGGTCTTATCAATTTTCTTGTGTATTGTGTACCCTGTTACCTTTGACTGCTGAAACAGACAAGGAAATGGACCAGGAAAGACTACAGTATCAGAAAGGGCATTTGCAAAAGACTGCAAAATTAGAACCCCAATTGTTTTGAGACTCCAGAAAAATAAAATAGAAACCCCAAGAGAATGAAAAGAGGCAATGACTGTGGTGGGGAAGAGAGAATCTTGGTTCTTTTGTAAGGTCCCCCACAATAAGTGCTGGAGCTAACTGGAGGATTGATAGGGAAGGGAGGAAGAACAACCCACGACAAGCCCAAATGTCTGTTGAGAATATTGTGGGTTCTTCAGACTACAATAGGCTTTTATTAAAATCTTTGACTTTGATACACCTTTTTAAAAAGGCTTTTAAAAAAAGATAGGAGGAGGAAATCCTATCATGGCTTAATACTATTAACAGATGCCTCAGAGTGGTTAGTTGGTGATTGGTACAGGTTTGTTTTGTTTAAGCCATTTGATCTAAAAAAAAACAAAAACTTATGCTGTCATGTATACTTGAGAGTAGAAGAAATAGTTGGACCAGCAGTAGTGTTTACAGTGGGTGTTACTTCTGCATAGTGAGTCATTGCCCACAGCTAATTTAAAAATTGCTGTAAAAGAAAATCAATTGAATTTCAGTTCAAAAACTACAAACCCAGGAAACTTTAGTTGTGCAGATTATCAGGAATTTATTTAACTGTTTTTGAGCTCATTCCTTTGGCTTCTCTGCTGAGGAAAGTCTTGTTCAATTTACCAGTTTCCTTGTGGCAAAATATGTCCAAGAATAAAACAATATTTCTTGATTCCAAGGTACATAGGGGGCTCTCAGTAAACATTAGAAGTGAAAGGAATTTTCACTAGGGGACCAGAAAGCATTGTTGCCCAGTTTCTATTGCTATTGAATTCCTTAGAAGTGATTTGCTGACTAAGATTTCCAAGTCACATATGGGCTTTTGGTGCACAAATCCTATCAATAGAAATTAAATGCCTAATGGTGATTAGGTGTGTAGTCTCTACTGATGCTGGAATTCAGATGTATAATCCTTGCCATTTGTGCTCTGTCTCAAAGGCTTCTTGCCTTTCCTGGGTAACTTCACTTTCTGGTACCTGTCTCATTTTTTTTTAGGAGAGGGCCGAACGATGGAGGATTCAGCCATTTTTCAAGCCTCCATGAATGCTTTGTTTAGGAGGGGAGTTATCTTCAGTAGAAGAGAGGAGGAGTGCAAAACTGGAGCTGGAGGTACCTTCAGTTGGTTGTTTTTTGCCTCCTCTGTACTACAAGAACGTTCTGTCTTGAGGTGTAAGCAAGTTGTATCTTTGGAAATCTCTGTTGGTAGGATTAGGATGCAAAAGGCCAACCCCGTATTGCAAAGTAATTTTAGATTTTTGGAAGTTGAAAGGCTTTCTGCATTTTATCATGAGAGATTAAAGAGATTATTTTGCTATGATAAATAATCTCTTCAGTCTCTCATTAAACAAGTATAATTAATTAATATCAATATCATTAATTAATGGAAATATCACTTCCAAATCTTGTGAAGTACTAGTTCCTCATTACTCAGCACGGGTTAGGCATCATCTGGAGTATTGTGTGCAGTTATGGGCACCATAACTTTAAGAAAGATGCAGACAGATGCAGACAAGCTAGAAAGGGTTCAGAGGAGGGCAACAAGGATGATCAAGAAACTGGAAACAAATCCCTGTGAGGAGAGATTAAAAGAACTGGGCATGTTTAGCCTTGAGAAGACTGAGGGGAGATATGTACAAGTACGCTACAAGTACTTGAGAGACTGTCACAAGAGGAGGGACAGGATCTCTTGGTCATCCCAGAGTGTAGGACATAGAATAATGGCCTCAAGTTACAGGAAGCCAGATTCTGGCTAGCTATCAGGAAAAATTTCGCGACTATTAGAGCAGTACAAAAAAATGAACCTAGGGAAGTTGTGGGCTTTCCCACAGTAGAGGCATTCAGGATGTAAACAGACAGCCATCTGAGAGGGATGGTTTAACTTGGAGTCCTGCACTTAGCAGGGGGTTAGATTTGATGCCCCTCTGGCCCCTGCCAACTCTACTGTTCTTTGATTCTATGTTAGTTACCATGTTTGTTTCATGTAGAGTGGGTATGGCTAGCAAGTAATAATGACTGTAGCTTATTACCGTTCTATTCCCTGAGAGATAAAGATGAAGAATGATTATCTGCCATAGCCGTGGATAGATTTTCCTCACAGGAGCTTTTTTGTTCATCTTTCTGTATTGGAGGGGAGAATATATTTAAAAAGTCATTTCTTAACTACTAAAGTTACTTCTGAAAACAAGGCTAAATATAACAAGCTGCCAACCAGGAGCCAGCAATCAATACATTATTTATTCAGATTCTCTCTCTCTTTTTTTAAATCAGTGGCTGTGGTATGGAATAATACTGAATTTTTGTAGCTTACATTTTATTTCCATAATGTGGCATACAGAAACAAAGATGCAGATATTCAATATTTACACATAGAAGATAATTGGGATTGCACTATCCCATCCTGCACTGCCCTCATTAGGTGGTCACTTGTTAAATTTAATGTTTGCATAGGGCATAAATAGCATCAACTGTTATCCTGCCGCTAGCCTTAAGCCTTAATATCCTTGCTCTAGTATAAACCAATGGTTGTTCAGTATAACTATCACAACAGCTAAAAGTAATGACTTGCAGCAGTGGTGGCAAAAAGGGGTAGGAATATCACCCCTTTTGCAGCTGTTCTGATGACTTTCAGTAGCGTTGGTGCTTTTTTGCATTGTGCTAGTTACATTGCAGAAATATTAGTTTATGCTAATACAATATTTTTAATGCTACTGCTGGGACAATATTGGCAGTATAAAATGCTAGAAATACATTATATATCATAAAATCAAGGAATATAGGACATCCTGTTAGCTATGTACAGCACTACCCATATATGCATAAATTTAAATGTGATCATCTGGAAGAGTGGTATTGACCAGTAAAGTGTTTAGTTTTTACTATATGTACAGATACTGAAACATATGTCTAATAACACCCATACTTGCTGTCTACTACCTACACAGATTTATCATTTGCACAGAGCATTGGTTATTGCTTAACAAACATATCTGTTAGAGTTTAATTGGCTTCCTTTGGCTTGCCTTTGCTGCTTTTCTGTGAGGGAAAACCTTGTGTTCCAGACTAATGAGCTAAGAATGCTTGTCTTTTAAAATCCTATGAACTGTTCTATCTACTCCCTAAGGTAAACTAACAAACTTATAGTGAGGCAGGAGACCATGTCCCAAGAAGACACAGAAACTGCCAGCTGCTTATCACTTATCTAATCAAAAGGAGAAAAGATTAGAAGAAAGTAATTTTCTCTAAAAATAAAGAAATCTTGCCAAGGAAAATAATCTAGTATATTTTACAACTTTTAAATAGTTAAAATGTTTTGAATTAATGTTTATTTTTAAAAGTGAAATTGTCCTGCATCTGTTTTCAATATTTTTAAATTTAAACAAAGCCTCTTCAATCTTCCATTTTCTTAATAGGGTGAATCACCACTTGATTTAGCCAAACAAAGAAAAAATGTTTGGATGATAAATCATCTACAGGAGGCAAGGCAGGCAAAAGGATATGACAGTCCATCATTTCTCAGAAAGCTCAGGGCTGATAAGGTGAGAAGACTCTTTAAATGATACATCATATAATATGTTTTCCACTTCTGGTAGCAGTCAGACTGTTTAGATATTCCCAGTTGAGTCTCCTACAGGAAGTATTTGGAGGTTTTGGGCTTCCTTGCTTCATTCCTCTTCTTGTTCACTGATGGACCTAATCTAGATATGTTGCATTTGTCTGAACATAGGATCCTCCCTGAATCTACAGGATTAAACCCTTTTAAAAATGTATTGAACTTGCTTTGAAGTATAAATGTTAAAACGATCTACTTATATTTCAACTAAGTCTTTTAAAAATAATGTTTGCTTTTTTATGTAGGAATTTCGTCAGAAGGTGATGCTAGGTACACCTTTCCTAGTTATTTGGCTGGTTGGGTTTATAGCAGACCTTGACATTGATTCTTGGCTCATTAAAGGATTAATGTATGGTGGTGTTTGGGCTATGGTTCAGTTTCTTTCAAAGTAAGTATGGAATTAAGGAATTCCTTTTTTAAAAAAATAAGGATAATTTAGTTATTCATAAAGTATTGTCAGATGTATAAAAGCACCATACCTGAAAAGAATTTATTGTTTTATCCCATTTCCACCTTTCACTGAATTATTATTCAAGACAGACAGAAAAACATACAATGTAGGTGCATTATACAGTGAAATATGGTTTGATGCCCTTACAGTCTTGTGGATTGTTTATTGAATGCATACTATGCGAAATAACTTTACATTACAACTTGAGTCAATATATAAATCATTCTCTAGTTGCTTTATATTAAAATGAAAGGGTTTATCAGTCCATCTGCCATGATTCTTCTTCCACAATTCTGATATCCCTTTCCAGTGTTGAGAATAAAATGTTGAAATCCATTTGTAAAATGCCTATCACATTCCCTCTATAAATGAAATATAGCATGTGTTTCCATTGTATCAGTTAAATATCCTTCCATTACATAATGATCTATTACACAAACACCCCATTTAAGAGAGTTTTTCTTGAAAAGGGTGTCTGAACATGAATAAAGAAAAGAGAGTTAGAATAACCTTGTAATTTTAGGGGCAAAAATATTTTCATATCAAGAATTTTATTGCCTAAAGAAAGGTTGTAAGAAGGATTATCTTATATTTCTTGTCTATTTAAGAAATACAGAACATGTCTGATACATATTTTAAACATTAGAATCTCATGTGTAAAATTAAGAGATTAGATTACCACAGCTCATGTTCTTGGTTTGGCTTTTTTTCTGAACTCAGTTAAAATAACTATAATCTTGATTTCTGCTGAATGTGCAGTTTAGTCTTTCTAACTGCTGTCAAAATGTGGCTTTCACATAAACATTCCTCTACGGTTCTGGATTCCTGTAACACTCTTAGCGTGCAGAATTTTGTTTTTTAGCCTTAATGGAGTCCAATTGAATCAAGTTTTAGGAAGTTTGCACAGCCAGCCTGAAACAATGTAGTTTGACATGTTACTAGACTGGCAGCACTTCGTATTTTTTTTCTGAAACTTCTGCAGTGTTGCTGCTTGTCTTCAAACGCTGATTCATATAACCATTTTGAAATGTAGTACAACATGACTACATCTTGAAAATCAATTTGGTATCCTACCTGTGGGTTCATTTTTGCAAGACCACTTTACCATGTTAATCTGAGGGGAAAGGCCATTTTATGAATCTTGCCCAGTGGATATAAAAATATATAGCTTTATATTTCTGAGTCTGTATCTGCTTAAGGTGGGTAATCTCTCATCTGCTTGATTCAGTATTGCGTTGAAGTTTATGAACTTTTTTGGACAGTCATTAAAAAAAAGGTCTGTCTTCAAATGTTATCCTACTGCTTCTGATATTGATGCATTTGTAATGATGGTGCTGAGTACACCCACCATATTGTACTGACCCTAAAAACTGTACCTACAACCAACCACAATGGGGACAACATTGGAAAATTCAATTCTTCCTTACTCTCTTCACCAAAGGAATACAAGAGTTAGAACCTTGAAGGAAGTAATAGAAGGAATTGGCCTGAATATTTTTATGATACATACCAAATCAAAGAGTATTTATTCAGGTGGTCACATAATTTATATTAATCAATGGGCAATTCATTGAGTATAATAGCTTGTAATACATTTAAAATTCACATTAAAGGATTTTTGTGCATATGACTACAAAGTAGTCTGATCTACTTGAATTCTGACCATGCATATGTAGAATTTTGTCTTACACATTGGTAAAACAAACAAACTGGAGAACATTGGTGGAAATTCTGTTCAATTCATACTTCATCTATGCATTAGAAGCTAAGCAAATGTATTTTCTGAACCAGGTAATTATGAACACCATCAATGCTCTACTTAAGATTTAAAAATGCTTGCTTTATTGAGTCATATAGATGATTAAAGACTTTTACTAGAAAGATTAATAGATTGACAGAAATAGTGTGTGTGTGGGGGGGCAATTTTGTCATGCCAGGATACCATGTTTTAATCCCATCTGATAATGTTTCTCTATTCTTCTATAGATCTTTCTTTGATCACTCCATGCATAGTGCACTGCCTCTTGGAATCTACCTAGCAACAAAATTCTGGATGTATGTGACATGGTTTTTCTGGTTTTGGAATGATATCCTTTATGTTTTCAATAATTTAGTATATGAAAATTTTGGTTTTAGTGATTGTGTAACTTACACTGACTTTAACATTTAAAGGCTAAAGTGTAGCAAATATTGCAATGAACTGAAGATTAGAGGGCTTGAAAAAGATCAGAGGACTCACATTAAAAGGGTTGAGAGACTGATGGAATTGAGACTGACAAGAGTGTAGGGAAAGGAATGAGTGAAAACTTTTACAATAAGTAAAAGTAGAGTGAGGAAGGATGAGATGAATGAAAGCAAACAGATTGGAATATAGATTGAAGAAGACAGCTGGGTGCATAAGGACTCTGAGCAGGGAGAACAGTGGCCTTAAAGATCAGTCCTAAAGGACGGGATGCAAGAGATTACATCATAGTGAAACTGCTGCTCCCTAAACCCTATTATCTTGTGCTAGCCAGGGCAGAATGTGGCAGCCTCCTGTCCTTTAAAAATATTCCTTCCCATTGACACTAAGAGGAAGAAAATTAATGTGCCAGCCTCAACAACTGGTCATCCTTTTGGTCTTTGAGTGGACAGTGGAGAGCCAGTGTGGTGTAGTGATTAGGAATGCAGGGCTGGGACGCAGGCAATCCAGTTCTAGTCCCTACTCAGCCATGAGCCAACTGAGTAACTTTGGGCCAGTTGCCAGGCTCTGGGGCCAGTTTATCTCACAGGGTTGTTGTTGGATAGGATAGGATTTAGAGCAGGAGACAAATCATGTAAGCCACCTTGAGTTCTTGTAAGAAAAAAGGCAGGATTTAAATCTAATAAAATAAATAAATACATACATATGGGAAGGAACAAGTATGTATTAGAGTTTCATGGCTTTCCCACATCCTGCTTGAATACGCCTATCCATTATACTCACACTAACGTCTCCCTTTTCAGTTTCTTCTGTCTTGTTTTGCTTATTTGTTATAAGCCACTTCAGGAGCTGTTTTTGCCTGAGGGGTTGGATAAAGATATTTAATAAATAACTTTATCATTTCTCAATTATAAAATCTTTCCTCTTCTGCAGTTTATGTTCATGAACTTCCCGTGACAGCAGATCATGAGCATGTTTTACACTGGCCATGCAGATGCTGCCAAAATCAACCTTCACTAAGTCTCACATGTCAGTTTAAGTTATTAATGTTTCAAGCTTCTACCATTAGTTGTCCTAGTCATTCTAAAGTTCTGCCATTAATTAACTTGTCTACAAGTTGTTGAAATCACATCTCTTCTGTTTTTACAGAATCATGTAGACAAGTGGCAGTCAGAGAGAATTTATTCCATCATTACTATCATTTTTATGTACAGGATGCTTAATTTCAGTCGATAATAAAGCCATATTTATTCCCAGTGTGATGAATATTACAATATATATTTAGTTTCTCTTTATGACTGCCACCATAGAGTTGCTTCTGGACGTATATTTGATCAGTAGTGAAAATGTTTCTAGAAAAATAATTAAAATAATTAAAATTGATATTTAAATTGTCAACAGAATGTTGATAAAATATTAATTTTAATTTACTTACTGTATTTAATTTGATATTCTGAGGCCTTGTTAGGTTCTACTCTGCTTAGTGTTGCAATGCATTCCAATTCTCATTGGTATTCATTGTAGAAGTACATTAGGAGTTTATTAATTACTAATGTGCTCAATTCAAACACCAGAATTTAATAGAATATTTGTGTCAGAAGAACATAGATAAGAGCTTGTATTTCATTGTTCTGATCTCTACATGGAACTGTATGAGCTTTACTAATCAGGAGAGGCATGTAGAAGCAATAGTATCAATCTCTCAGACCATTTCTGTATTCCACAAATTGACCAGGCCTTTGCCACAAGAACCTCCCATATTGGTCAGAGTCCCTGCCCCCTTGAACCCTCCGGAAACTGTGCAGATCAATTAACCTCCAGGGTGGGCCAACTTAATACATTCTCCACCCCTGCATAGGGAAAAAACTGCTTAAGTCTACATCTCAACAAGAAGTGACCTGATCATGACAAAGGGACTGATACTGGGATAAAGTTCATTCAGATTAAATGAGCACTTCTCATAAAAAGCTGCAGTGCTACAGGACACAATAAGTGATTTGGTTCTGGAGAAGCAGATAGCATAGTTTTATAATGTCTAACTATCATATATCCGCCTTTTATTTAATCCTGACAAAAAGATGATGACCAGAAAAATCACTAACATTAATCTATGATCTGCTAGTATTGACAAATGGAACTTTAAAAAGTTTCTTACCTTTCCTTATGGCAGCATAGATTGATATTTATTGTCAAATCCTTGCATATCACTGGGCGGGTTGAACTCCATCACAAAAAGACGATTATGGTATTTTCAATTCCTTATATAATCAGTTGTGTGGTTAAAGAGCCAGTGTGGTGTAGTGGTTAAGAGCATGGGACCGGGACTCAGACAGTCTGGGTTCTAGTCCCCGCTCAGCCATGGAGCCAACTGGGTGACTTTGGGCCAGTCACAGACTCTCAGCCCAACCTACCTCACAGGGTTGTTGTTGTGGGGATAAGATGGAGGAGGAGAATGATGTAAGCTGCCTTGAGTCCTTTGTAGGAAAAAGGCAGGATATAAATCGATAAATAAATAAATAAAGTATTCCCCGATTTACCTGGAATTTCAAACTATTGCATATATAAAGAGTAAAAAATAATGAAAGATTGGACATGTAGTTGCACACTCTTTGTCTTACAAATGGATTTAAAGGAATATTTAAGGTTATTTTACTTCTGAGTAAATGTGTGCAGGTTTACACTGTAAATTTAGGAGTTATAAGATAAGTGATTATATACTTGAATAAATATACAAGATTATTGAATATCTTGAACATGCAGAATATTTCCAGTGAAGTATATCAACTACAGTAGAAAAATATGCTTCAATTTTTTTCTGTGCTTATTTTCAGAATATTATTTAATTATTCTGGAAAGGAACATGAATTTGCACATGTCATATTTAAATTCCTTAACATTCAGTACATCTAAACTTTCTGTTCATCCACCTTCCATTTCTTGCCAATAGTGTTGCACTTTTCTACAATTTTGGGAAATCATGGAAATCAGACCCAGGAATAATTAAAGCCACAGAAGAACAAAAGAAAAAGGTAATGACAAACAACTATTTCTTGTTAATGGATGGTGATGATGTTCAGCTTTTATGTGAACAACCTCAAACCATTGTTTCATAAAAGCAGTCCTCATTAAGGCCCACCCAAGCAAGTTTTTACATGTTAGCAAAGGGAATATAAAAATATAGTGGAATGGCCCTGTGTAGGCAGAGGCCAAAAAGCTAGTATTCCTTGCTATTTAAGAAGCTCTGTGTCCATCCAGTGAAGTCTGAAGTGACACCTTGTCAACTATCCTCAGTGGACACAAAGGATTGGATAGGGCTTTAAAGGTGCTTACTAACTCTTTGAATTTGGTCTAAAAGCTGTGGGCCACGGAGTTCTGCAGCAGCTGTCTCTTCCAAATTAACTTCAAAGTCAGTTGCATGCAGAACTCATTGCAAGAATAAGTGCAGATAACTAAACATGGGTGACAGTTGCAAAGTCTGAGTTACAGAAAGGGGGATACAGCAAAATTAACCAACAATAACTTGAATATTGATGACACTACATTTTAGATTCTAGTGATCCATTCCAGGAGCTGCATATAGATATTTGAATAAATTGGGAAGAAGATGAAATCGTGTGATATCCCACAAGTCAGCTTCCCTGGGGCCAGAACAGCAGTGACCAAGTGAGGAACCAAGCAGGAAGACTTGAAATCACAGGAAAGCATGTACAGACAGTTCCTGGGTTATGAACACCTTGTTTACAAACTTAACGAACAAACTTCCAGAAAGCAAATAAATTTAAAGATACAAGTTTAAGGCCCACTGCAGGAAATCATCACCACCACAGAGAGAGAGGAAACGAGGCAGGGCCTCCAAAGCAGGTTTTCCTGCCCCACCCATCTGAAGTGGGACATCTCTCCCACATTTCCTTGCTGCAAAGAGGAGTCTCTGGTGAGTTTGAATGGGTAGGGGTTAGAGATATTCATGGTTTTTCCACTTTCACAAGGGTTCTGAGCCCCCAACCCCCACAAATGTGGAGGGCCGCCTGTATGCAATTCATACAAAATTTGACTTAAAGATGGATTTCCATTTTCTCAGGTCCAGAACTCATTCGTAACCCAGGGACTGCCTATAGTATTTCCATTCCTTTCAGCTGGTCAGGAACAATGTGATAGCTTATTCCTGGAGAATAAACAGGGGCACTTTCTTCTTGTCCATCTCTGGATTGAGATTTCCTTCCAGGGAAACCAAAGCAGGTGTCTGCTCAGAGGCTGCTGGAATCCAACCAATTGGGTACAGATATATGTGGAGGTGTGGCATAACCTGTAGGTCTTTGCTGCGGTTAGTGGAATTAAGTTAACATTTCTGATATAGCTGATAAATAACCCTGATATATAGCAGTTCGTATTTGTAATACTGAGATTAAAAATATTTTTTTTACTTTGTTTGATTGTGTTAACCTGACAGTGGTCAGTGACTTTTCCATCTTTCAGTTATCCACTATTGTCATGGTCTTGCTTTGACCATAGCAGCAACCAGAATCTCCTCAGAGAATTTAAAGTTGTATGGCATTTTAGCGCAATTGAAAATTTTACAGAACCTGTACTGCTTCGGGCCTGTTAGTTCTCTATTTTGGGTTATGAAAATAGGCTATAGAGAGTAACTATCAATGAGTACCATTTAATAGTAGATCAATATTGCTTCATCTTGGGTGCAGAGAACTAGATGTTTTAAAGATATTGTTACCATTATTATAGAACAAGAGCTGATTAAACAAATTTCATTTGATTTAAGCAAATTAACTTTTTCTTTGGTTATAACAGTGAAAACATGCTAAAAAACTAATCACAGCATTATAAAACCCATTAGCATTCATTTAAACACTGCAATATTTATATTTTAAACCTCAAACAACTTCATTTATTTAGATAAAAGTAAATGTAGGGAACTTGTTTTTAGAATTCATTTAAAAATAGTAAATGGGTCATTCAGGTACACTTCCTATGGAAAGCAGTTTGCTGGGTTGCTGATCTCCTTCTGAAAATTTGTATTAAACTCATCAGTCTATGTATTAAGCTAATCAGTAGTTGTTACAGAAATAGGGGTGACATGTATTAACTCAGTTCTTAAAAATTAAATGCTCTTGTTTTTGCTTTTCTGCAGACAATAGTGGAACTTGCAGAGACAGGAAGTTTGGACCTCAGTATATTCTGCAGTACCTGCTTGGTAGTATGCTTTTTTAAGCTTCTGTGTAATTAAAATGTAACCTTTAAAGTTGTATTGTTTTCAAAATGAGTGTACATTTTGAGCTTGTAAGGGCAGGTATTCTTTCAGATTATAGATGAGTCCCTGCTAACTAAGAATGCTAAGATTTCAGGTATGTGAATGGCATACTCACTGTGGACAGAAAAGTAGTGTGTAAACTGCTGTTGAGATGGATCCAGAAGAAAGCAGGGTATCAAGATTTCTTAGCTGGGTTCTCATCCCACCTCAGCTAGGACTCTGTATTCCTGTGAGCTCTTCTGGAAATAAGTTCAGCAGGATTTGAATATAACTCTGAAATAAAATATTTGCTAGGTGTTGCAGCCATAGTAGTTCTCTAATTCAGTATACAAATTCTAACTACTTACTTTGGCAGACCAAGAAAGAAAGAAAGGAACTTGTTTTGTTGGTGGGGGCGGGGGGGGCGACTCTAACCTGCAGCCAAATCTGAAGTGTGGAGATTCCCTTCATGGCCTCTGTGAACTTGGAAACCCCCCACCCAGTTTTGTCTCCTTTGCTCTTCCCAGGTTTGTTCTGCCTTGTCTCCCATTCTGAGCTTTTAAAGGCAGACTGAAATCACCCCTGCCCTCATTTGTTGATGAGTTTACAGGGTTGCCTGAAGTGCAAGACTATTTTTGTTTAAAAATGTTATTATGTAAAGTATTTTTATTTTGCTCCCCAGCTGACTTATATACAGTCAGTAAAATAAGATATTCATTGCCCATCCATGTACCTGGACTCAGTTGCTGTCGTCTCTGCTTCTAAGTAAATAAATATTCTGCTTCTCCTAGCTGTACTACATTGTTTAAGGATCACGGGTAGCAAAGATAGAAAATGGATCAGAACTTACTAGTAGATTCCTTCTGGTAGATTTCTGGGTGATTTGCAATAGATTGATAAGGGGTCCTGATTCTCAGTTGAATAATAATAGTGGTAGTGGTAGTTGTATTAATAGTTTTCCCTGACTCCAATTAGATTGCTGAAAAAGAATACTTGAAAAGCCCAAAGTGGATTCTGTGTGAAAGTATTTGTGAATTTGATTCTTCTGTCAGTCACAAATTTGTGAGCTGACGTATATTCTGTTTGTTAAATCCTAGTACATCATTTATACCCAACTGAGCAGCTCTTTTGCACCAGGCTCCAGCTCAGGGATCTCATTAAAAAAAAGTAGCTCACATAAACCTGAAGTCTATTCCTGCTGTTGTATGGTACTGCCACCAAAATATCATCTACTCTCACCATTCATTCTTTCCCACAACCTTATATTCCTTTATTCTATTCAGATCATAGCCATCTAATGTACTTACATCACTTCTATAATAATGTACAACAGCTTTCACACTGAGTGCCAAATTAATATTAAGTGTTAAAAATAATACTGGGCTACATCGTAACTTATTTTAGTGTGGTCCTGTTTCTTCAACCCTTGCTTTTAGAAAGACGGAACACTCACATTTTTATGTACTGTTTTGTTCGGACTGTATATGCTTGTTCAGTATACTTGCTCAGACATCAACTTTGTATAAAATAACTTGTTTCCCCTCTTAGCTGATAGGGTTTCTATGTCTACATATTCATAATCATCACTGTCTAAAGTTGGTAATATAGGCAAAATCAGGTAAATTTTTTGGCTTGACTAAAAGTTGAATGTGCTTTATATATCACAGTAAATTCTCAAAATGTACAGGAATTATGTTGGTGGAATAAGTAATGAATATTCCAAAATCAAAATTGTGTTCTGACATGTTTTGATGAGATATTTTAATTTATAATTTATTTATTTATTTATTATTAAAACATTAATACTTGTAATTGTTCAGTGTTTCCCTTACAACATATGAATTATTATGTATTCAGTCATGGGTAAATTGTAGAACTATAATTAAAATTATCTATAAGCATTATTTATTTGCCACTTATAATTT
The DNA here is from genome assembly GCF_004798865.1 of Varanus komodoensis. Lineage (NCBI taxonomy): Eukaryota > Metazoa > Chordata > Lepidosauria > Squamata > Varanidae > Varanus > Varanus komodoensis. The sequence goes on along the minus strand of NW_025336481.1, from coordinate 30,861,949 downwards.
ATTTTTCCTCATTAATAAAGTATAGTTACTTTCATCTCTAAATCTAAGATATGTTTTTGTTTACATGAGAGAATGGTGGAAGATTCTAGTTCATGGTTAAAAGTAGAGATTTCTTGTCTTTGCCATTAACTGTGTCATTAAGAACCTTTGGCAGCTGTATGTTCAGTACTTACGTTGCATTTTATCCATAACTCTCTAAGGGTTATGGGTGTTTGTTACAAATGCAACACAAGGGAATTTTAAAGTAATAAACTTTGCCTTGGCTGGGAACTGTACAGCGAAGACAGGATTAAAATGTGGGGGAGTTCTTCAAGTATCACCCCCTGTATATATGAGAAGTACAAAGAGAAGCTGTAGCAACAATGTATTCAAAACTTCACATATCTGTAAAGCTTTGTTACATTATATGCATATTAAAATCTGTTGAACAGATACGGAAACCAGTGAGGTCCAAACATTGTGGCGTATGCAATCGATGTATAGCCAAATTTGATCACCACTGTCCGTGGGTTGGTAACTGTGTAGGTAAGTACTATATAAAGGCAGAAAGTTCACTGTGTTATAACTGTATAAACCAAATGTATGTATGTATTTCATTTTTACACTGACCAGTAGCTGAGGCTCTTTGGGCAGTTGACAGAAGTTAAAAACACACAACCAGAACAAAAGAGGAAAAAAATTAACATAAGACAATAAAATCACAGCAATTGCAACGCAATCCACATGGAGGTATAGCAGCAGTACAGGGTAAAATACAATATTAAAAATACAGTTTAAAAGTTAACTATTAAAATACTGTGAAAATAAGATTTTCACCTGGCATCATAAAGAATACAGAGTAGGTGCCAGGTGCGCCTCTTTCGGGAGCTCATTCCACAACTGGGGTGCCGCAGCCGAAAAGGCTTTTCTCCTGATAACCACCTTCCTTACTTCCTTTGGAATGGGAACCTGGAGGAAGACCCCTGAAGATGACATTAGGGTCTAGGTAGGTACATAGGGATGAGCTGTTCCTTCAAATAACCTGGCCCCAATTTGTTTAGGCCTTTGAATGTTAATACTAGTACTTTGAATTGGGCCCGGACTTCAACTGGCAGCCAGTGCAACTAGAAGACTTGTGTAATAGGTTCTTGTAGGTCAGTATAATTTTTTTAAGCACAGCATTGTTCCTTAGATTTCCTGTATTCACATAGTGCTCAGTCCAAGATGATGCCCACAATATGTTTTCATTAAAGCATAGAAATAGCTTGAATTCAGCCAACCAGTTGCTTATGGAAGTTTGTGTGCACAGTTCTGTTATTGTAAACTGATTGCATGATGGGAAATGGATGGAGCAGTTCATACACACATACTACTTTGCCAGCAACAGCTATTGCAGGAGCTCAGATGTACTTGAAAGACGTGGCACTAGGAGTAAGGTCAATTCATATGATACTCAAAAGGCCACTGTAGTGAAGCCAGTGTACATGGGCCATCACTCTGTGTTCTTACAGCTGTACAAGAAAACTTGTTATCAGTGCTATGTTTTTAATTACTCCCAGCTGAGAATCTTGAGAAGCAGTTTTATCCTTTGCATACGCAATTGTCCTTCAGTAATATTTGGCCAATATATTCTATTTAAACAGGATAAATAATGACTCCATTACTTCAAATGTTCAGTAAGATTAAACAGTCAGGAGTTTCATTACCCCTACAGTCCCTTGTGCCCTCCCCATCTGCTCTGGAGAGTCACAGACCCTCTGGAACAGGGCAGGATATGAATGTGGGGGAGCATCTCCCCTGCTTCTCACAGCTGAAGTATCGTGAGTTGGGTAGTGCTCATGACGACAGGGGGGAGTGCTGGATCCAGCCCATAGTATCTAAGCTTTGTGTTTGAGACATTGCCAACTAGAAAAGTTGTATTGCATTGCCCCTTATAGATAATCTTAACATGCCTTTTATGTATAGGGGAAGGTGATTTCATTTTGGATGGGGAAATGGTTTATTTTTTATATTTATACTAACTTTTCCATACATTTTCTTCAGTTCTTGCATACTGCTTTCTTTTCCCAGGTGAGGTTTGTGATTTATTTGCAAAGCATGTGACAAATGGCTGTCCAGTTGAAACAATACTCTTCTGGTATTTTGGCAGGAAAGCTATGCTTAATGTATTACCAGAAGTACATTCTCTGGTGCCTTGTTAAAATGACATTAAAACTGAAGACCTTTATTTCAGTCCTTCTTTCTTCTCAGGAGCAGGCAATCATCGATATTTCATGGGATATCTATTCTTTTTACTCTTCATGATTTGCTGGATGATATATGGATGTATCTCTTGTGAGTAGTTTACTGAATCATTTTCCAAATGCCTAGTTTAACTCCTAGTATGTCCTTAGTCTGCATGGATTTAACATTATCTTTCTTCTTTGTGCTGATGCTAAACTATACATTGATCATTGCTGCAATATGCTTTTGTATATCTCATTTCTCAAACATTTCTCATCATTTGCTATATATTTTGCTATGCTATGTATCTCTGAATTCTTCAAAGGAAAATGGTGTTGCACAAGTTTTCTTTCTAAGTACTAGAAGGCGAGTAGTAAGAAGTTCAGGTAGCATTTTATAATCTCATGATGTATTTTTAATTGCAGACTGGGGAATTCACTGTCACACTACTTACACAACAGATGGGTTTTGGACATATATTACACAAATAGCTACCTGTTCACCTTGGATGTTCTGGATGTTTCTGAACAGTGTGTTTCATTTCATGTGGGTAGCTGTGCTGCTAATGTGTCAGATGTATCAGGTAGGAAAAAAGTATTTAATATTCCCACACATGTATTCTTCTATTGCATATATGAAGCACATATGAAGCGTTCCATGTCACAGACGTTTGTGTGTACTTATCCCACCCCCATGCCCCCCAGCCATTTGTTTCTTTCATGCAAAGCATCATACTTGAAATGAGCTTATTTCCTTAAATCTGTAAATTTGAAACTAGCATTGTAGAATTTAGTTGGTTTTAGTACAGACAGTGATTTAAAAAATATAAATGGCTAGTTCCAAATTTTTTTCATGCATCTTTTATCATAAGTGATGAGAGGCAGAAACGCACAAGAGGATAGAAAAGACAGAGTTAAGCACATATTGGATGCAGCTGTTCCACTGGCAGAAGCCTTGCAGTTCTGAAACACAATCAAGATATTACGCAGTCAGTAAACCCTTTACCCAGCAAGTAAACGGACAAGTTCTTACTGAGGAAATTGGTTTAAAATGCTGATAATGTTTTGGAAGTCTGTTTCCAGAGTTTTCTGTTTGTCTTGTTAATAAGGAGATCAGTAATAAATGGAGGCCCATTTAAGAGATGTTTCTATTTGTATTAGCATAGCAGATTAATAGGCACAGTCATATACCACAGAACTGTGTCTTCATTTTGGGGTTTAGGTAGATACCTCTAAAAAAACAAAGTAGAACTCTGTGTGGTAGCATTAGGATACTGTGCTTTGGGCAGTGTTAGTAATACTGATGTACTCTTAGGAAGAACCACTAGTAAATGGGAACAAGTAGCAACACTCATTTTCAAATCAGAAGCACTCATAGAAGAAAGCTGTGCTGAGTTGCACTGTCTTTTTCTGGGGCTGTTTTTGGAATTGATTATTTCTGTTGTGCACACAATTAGTTCTGCTTATGCAAGAGATCCAGTGGAGTTGCACTGATTGTACAGGATACTACTGATCAATCAGATAGCATAGGCTAATTTAAGGATATATTAAATTTTTATTTGTAGGCCCATAGTTACTGATTCATTGTGTTACACAATGAATCTGATCTTGACTTATATCTCTTCTACCGATTTGACTCTAATGTATTGAAGAGCTCTTTTGGATGTAAATGACATATTACCACAGCCAATTCAGAACAGTGATCCCATTCTTTTAACCTGTTTCTCATAAGTGCTAAACTATCTTGTGAAAATGCATTTTTCAAGTGGTAAGCAAAATATTTAGAGCCTTTATTCTGAATGAATTCATACAGTAGAACTTCAAAGATTCTAATTCTGGTTTATTCATTTTCACTAGATTTCTTGTTTAGGAATTACTACAAATGAAAGGATGAATGCAAGACGATACAAGCACTTTAAAGTTACGACAACATCTATTGAAAGTCCATTTAAGTAAGTAATAAAGATATTACTTTAAGATGTGGCTGGGACCATTCCCCCTCTTACTGAGGTGTTCACAGTCTCTAGGACCCAGGGACACCCCTTCCTTACCTTGAGTGACTAGCCAAGATGGGCAAGGGTCCAGCATACAGGTAGTAGGCCAAACCAGTCTTAAGTAATTTGTCCACATCCTTTGACCTCAACAACTGATATTCATCTAATAATCTCATACCAGATGGTGCACTGAACACCTCAGTCATAGACATTGCATCAGCCATGGAGTCCATCTCCCGATGGATCCGAGTGACATTCTACCCAGCCTGCACATAAGATAAACAGTTCGTGAAACAAACCACAGTGCACCTGACAGATGATTGGGCTCACTGTGGGTTGTCGCCCTGCAGCCTTTTTCCCTTTTATTTTTTCCATGGATATCTCAGGGGGCTTGATGAAAAACTTGTTTTTTCTTCCTGTACCAACCATGACTCCTAAGGATGCCATTACTCCCTTTCTTGCCACTTGGAAATAGCTTTTCATGATCTCTAAAATGACAGCCAATGGCTGCCAATGGCTGGATTGTCACTGGCTTTGTGTGTGCATGATTGCCCGTGCCTGGAATTTTTCCACTTAAGAAACCTTTTGAGTTTATTTTGGAAGATCCTGCATATCTCCTTGTCAAAACACCCCCATTAGCCATGTCAAAACCCCCATTTTAAAAGGTAGTCTGAATTTTGACAGCTGTCAAAACTCCATGCTCCCATAAATTGGGTGGATTGCACTTTTCTGTGCATCAAGAGTCTTGGGAAAGATGAAGGACACCAAGGATAGTCAGCTCAAACCAAAAACAGTAGACGATCTTGACAGGAAGTGGGTAAGTGACAACTAAGATCTCCTTGTGGCTTTGCTTTGTACTTGACAGCTTGCAGTTTGACAGCTGCTCCATGAGAGGCAAAGCAACAAAATAACCTACTTTCCCGCTTTGCTCATTTTGTAATGTGAGTTCCATCAGAACCAGCGATTTCACTGTTACTAGCAAATAATACTTGGCATTGATAGCATGTTACATATTTTTCAGTCTCATCAGTCCTTCCAGAAAGCCTATTTAGTAGTATTATCACCATTAGAAGGGGATAGCATGAGAAAGGGTAGCTTACCTAAACCACCTAGTAAGAAATTAGAATCATGGGGGGGGGGGCAGGGGTGATAGTTCACATGCCACTAAACCACATTAGCCCCCAATAGTAATTTTTTCCTCTAGGTATCAGTTACGTTGTTAGTACCAACAGCACAATAATTAATGTCTCTGGAAATCATCCACATAATCAATGTGAACTAGTTAAACTAAACTTCATTATGACTTTATGTAACGTTGTTTTTGTTTATTTTTAGCCATGGATGTATAAGAAATATTATAGACTTCTTTGAATTCAGATGCTGTGGTCTTTTTCGCCCTGTTATTGTGGACTGGACCAGGCAGTATACAATAGAGTATGACCAAACATCGGGAAGTGGCTACCAGCTAGTGTAACATCCAGCTCCAGCCTGTGAGCATATCATATCTGAGTGGTGCCTGAAAATTAGTTTCTTTTGAATCCACATCCCTCGAACAGTAGCATGCTATGAATAGAGCTAACAGTGAATCTGATGGTACCTTATCTACATCGGGTTTATTAATGGATGTAAACAAAAAAGAAAGAAAAAGGACAGAATAAACTGCCAATCTTGATAATGAAGAAGAAGATGAAAAAGGGATTTTAACTGTTCTTACCATGGGAGTTATTCACAAAGACATATTCACACCGTTTTTTCCTTTTACCTGCTTTCACAATGGAGCTTGAGATTGTTAAAATACCAACATACTAAAAGTCATGCTGTGCTTAATGTTCAACATTTACTCCAGATTTGAACAATTTCATTGGAATTAAAGTCAAATTTTACAAAGCAGTCAAACTTTGAGGTCACTGTATTATATTTACTGTGAAGAAACTTTTGTATAGATTTGCTGTAGTATTATGTGCATTGAAAAAACGTGCACCAAATACTCTTGAAAAATCATGTGGTTTTATTTGGGATCCACTACAATTATGAAGTTGCTAAAGTAGGACACAGAAGGATGTTGGCCACAAAACTGTTATCTAAATGTAATGGCTGTTGGCTGTCAGGGTTGTCTTGTTTCTGATACAATGAATTAATTGTAATAAACTGTGTGAAGTTGTACATTCTGGGGAGGGGGGAAGTTCCACAAAGCAAGTACAGCTCTTCTATCCAGTATAAAGCCCCACTTAAATGCATGATTATACTTTAAAAATCAGACCACACAATAAAATAATAGCATAATAGTCTGCTAAAAGTAAAGAAAAAAATGTAATATATGCAGTCAGTAAAATTCCGGTACTTACATAATGTGAACCATTGTGCATGATATATTCTACGGTTGTCTGAGAGTTGAAAACTTAACAAGAAGTCACATAGGTAGAACCAAAGATGAAAAGGCAAACTCTCAATATTAGGAGGAAAGAATATGACTGTAATTAAATTAGATGCAGTGGTAGGAGAAGCAAAAACGGATTAAAGCTTAATGGTTTTAAAACATTAAATGATGGAATTTAACTAAAAGCAAGTTATAATTTCTTTATAGCACATGAAAGTGAAATATGTGAGACGGTGAAGGGGAAAACACCCTTAACTTTTCTTTGTCTCAAGTTATCAAGCCTAGATCTGTTTGGAAGGTAAGGAGAGTGGTTGTGAAGTTGCATTCCTGAAGAGCTTTTTGTTGCTGAATGTGATGCACTGATTTTCAGTTATGGCATTTTTATATATTTCTTATGAATTCTTCACTGCTTCCTTAACTATTGTTTACAGAGAGACTTGAAATCTGTTTCGTTCTCTTTTAAGTGCTGTAGCAACATAGTGGTTCAAGAATCCTGTGAGGGGGATTTGGGGAGGGGAACCTTAATACAGATGATAGAGACCAGTGTAAAGAATGTGTATCTGTATATAAATAATTTATCAAATAGTTTTTCTTGTTGTGTGTGCGTGCGCGTGTGTGTGTGTGTGTGTGTGTGTGTTAGTATATTTGAAAGCTGCTCATTTCATTTTATCCAACCAAAAATGTAGGAAGATATTTAATATGGGCTGTTTGATAATGATCAATTTTGCTGTTCATAGGCACTGTACCTGCAACTTCACTGCATGTTTGATGCTTGGCAAAACTAGCGTTTCCTGTAATATGCAGATTACAGGTATTAAAGCAATCTAGTGGTATTCCCGCCCCTTGCCTTAGTAAGAGAAGCAGTGAAATTGTAAATAGTTGATGTTCAGTATTTGCAAGTAGACATTTTTTCCTCTCGCTGTATCTTTGATCACGGGTGTGCATAGTTTGCAAGTACCAGATATCAGGATTTACAGAAGGGCAACATTAGTCTAGAATGTTAAATACTGGAAAAATTAAAGCCTATCTTTGACACTATCTGTGAGGGGAAGAGAATGGAGTTGGATGCAGTGGAGGCAAAAAGCCTATGCCACTTTGACGTATACCATTTAAAAATATAAAAAGAATATATTATTCTTATACCATTGTTTGTAATTTTAATTTTGAAGCTGAAGGAGTTTGGACAACACCTTTTATTATTTTAACATTAACAGCCCAATCCTAAATAGGCTTACCTAGAAGTAAGTCCCACTTTTTTCAGTGAGGGTTACTTGTTAGTAAGGGTATTTAGGATTACTTAGTATTGCAGCCTCGGTGTAGTTGAATCCCTTTTGGGGAAACTGTAGTTCTGCAGAAACACTTATTTGATGTTAAATGCCCTGATTTGATGGGCTTATTTGATGTTAATTTTTTTTATAAATACATTTCATAGCTCAGAAAAATCTGTGTCACATGCATTTGCATTATTTCCAGTAATGTATATCATATGGAGTCTTTGTGCAAATAATTGTAAATTGTGTCCTTGATAACAAAAAGTAAATCTTCAGTTGAGCCAAAAGACGTGGTGTAAATTTTGTTTGAATGCACACTGCAAAACTGGCGAAGAGAAAATAGCATAGTGAAGTTAAAATCATCCAGAGGAAAGTTCTATATTTGAGGCATGTAGAATACTTCTAATGTCAGAAATACTAAGATGTATATTCTGAAATTGGAATGGGGTGGGCAAAATCTATGCAGCATTCTTTTTTTCTGCGAAGAATTCTCCTAAATGTATCGCAGCACAACACAGCACACTGTATGGCTGTATGCAACCAATCCAAATAGATTAGAAGTTCAACCATCATTATTCTGATACAGAAGAAGTAAATAAAAAAATTGTACCTGCCCTAGATAAACTTTTTTTGCAGGTTTTAGGTTTCCCAGTACCCCCTCCAATCAAGCTTTTGTTTTTAACAGTTAATATGCATAAAAGCGCATCACTGTTTTAAACAGAGTATTTTTATTTTTATTTTATCTTATTTATAATTGTGCCAAGTATTATTTTACTACTGTCAAGTTATTGATGTATTACATTGTGAACAAAATCAGTAAAATGTTTAATAAAATAGCTCTCCTTACATAAATTAAACCTGTCAATTTTGTAAGTTATTAATCAAATAAATACTTGTCTCCTAGATGCTAGTGTTTGTCTTAACTTCTGCAGTTATTTTGCTCATTCACCCTAATCACTGTTCAGTGTCCCAAAGCACAGGAGCACTCTCATTAAGAAGTAAGAATGGGGCTTTTAATGTAAGAATGGGGCCATTTTAAGATGTCCTTCCCACTTGTTCCCAGGATCTAATTTGTCATCTTGCCTTAGTAAATGGACATCAGGCTTTGGTTCTTCCCTGACTAGCCAAATAGATCTGCTTTTATTTGCAAGTGCCAGGAGCAGGACTGGGAACAAGTTGCACTTGCAGTGATCCCAAGAGAACCTTGTGGTTGAGTTCCTGCCCATCTACTCACACAGACACATATTCATTCATTCCGTCTCAGCTTTCTTGATGTCCAAGATGTAGGAAGGGTTTAATAGTCATTCTTGTAAAGAGTCTGTCTTGCGATAAAAAGCAGTGGACATTACTAAATGCCTGCATCCAAATACTCTCTGGAGCATGCAGTAATATGGCTTATATGTGTCTTGGTAAATAGAGTGGTATAATTCTTTCCATCTCCATTATGAATTCACTTCTCCAAATGTATTCCAAAGCACTTCTGGATTCCGTATGTGTCAACAAAGCCACTTTCAAAGGCTTCTCTGATCCTGCTTGAGTGTGTTGGGCCTTTTCCAATATAACTAGAATTGTGTGGGAATGAACACCTCCGCATGAGGGGGTGGAAACAGCTGCTGCAACTTGGATGATCACAGCTGCCTGAAAATGGCTGCATGGCTGGGCATATTGAAAAGACCTGGCATAAAGGCACTGATTCATACAACCTGCATCTTCACATTATCCTAGTTGGGATAGGAGCCTTTTAGTGCTTTGCAGACAATTGCATAGGGTCCAAGAAGCAAGTCCATTTTCTAGGAGTTCACCACATGCTAGTGCTCACTTCAAATATTCATAACATGCCTGTGCGCACCAGTTGCTGGGGAAGATGGAGGGAGGGTGCTGTTGCATGCATGGCCTGCTTGCGGGATTCCATGGACAGCTGGTTGGCCACTGTAAACAGATGCTTGACTGGATAGGCCCTTGCTCTGATCCAGCAGGGCTCTTATGGTGTGCTTAACATGCCTCTGACTTAAGTGGTTTGTATGAAAGACACCTTGGCATTAGTATTGGAGCAGTAAAATTCCACGGAACATTGTATCTGCTTGTAGGGAAGTGTGTCCCTATACTTTAGTGTATTGAAGGAATAATTTAATATTCGTTGTAACAGCTTCTAGCTTATGGGCTTCTTTTTCCATATGCTTTCTGAAACTTAGCAATCCGCACACATGCACATTTTTGGTTTTGCGTGAATTACATAACCCAAATAAGAGTGAGTTGTACTAAAAAATGAATGTACATGTGGTGACAAGCAAGTGAATACTGCACCCATATCTCAAGGAACAGATCTGTACCAGGCTGTGGCAGTCTTTAGTTTGGCAATAACCTTCTCTTGGTTGTCAGGACTTCCAGCAAAAATAACACAAGTAGGAAGGCCTTCCCCTTGGCTTCTCAACCAGCTTTGTCTGGCCTGCAAGCAGTAGGTTTCTGGAATGGCTTGTATTTGAGGTGATCCAACATTATTTGAATTTTACCTCAGATTATTTCCTGGCCTGAAAGCCTAAGGAAAAAGATATTGTTGAGGGCAGACAACTTTGCTGGTGCAGCTGCTGGGCTTGGGTTCTCCCCAGGTTTGTTGGCAAGATTTGAAAGTGCTCTGGGCAAAGTCCCTTCAGTTCCCAAACCAGTAAGTCTGACAGGCAGGGGGGTCATTTTTGGTTTACATTTTTACTAGTGTGGTGTACCATGAAGTGGTACCAGCCAAGGCTACACACATCTGACATCTTTGCCTAATAAGAATGAGGTGCAACCCAGTGGCCTGTTGGAGAAATGAAGGTGATGGATAGCTGCGGTTTCAACTGGTACTTTGCAGCATGTCTTTCACTCTAGTAAAAAAGAAAGGATGCTAGGAACTGACAGGAATGAGTCTGAAGGCGCTATCAAGGGAAAGGAAATCAGACTGCATATTTACTTGTTTCAGAAGGGCTTCACTTCCTTCTTGTTCATGATCTACTAGAAATTTACAGGTAACAGATAATTTCAGCACTTATGGGCTTCTAAGAATATAGCTAATTTTATAATGATCAAAGGTATATTACTGATGTACCTATTGGTACTATCTGGCCATGTGTAAAAAAACTTAAGGACTGCTTTTTGGAATTACATTTGCAATCTCATTGTTAAAAGTCGCTTCTGCACCACAAAGGGGAGCATGCTTAGAACAGACCACTATGAAAACATTTAGGGATTATGATTTTATGAGGGACTAATTATGGTTAATTTCAGCTTGTACCTGATACAGTGTTCAGGCCTTTTAAAATTTGATTTCAGTTGTAAGAACTGCAAGACATTGTGAATTTGAGTCTAGTCATATGATTATCACAAAACTTTATAGCGTTTAGAACTGTTAAAATGCCAAATTTATGTTCACCTAGCTTGTTTCTTAATTGCAATAAAAGACCTCCACTGAACTGAATAACAACACCCTGATTTAGGGTTCCTTGTAATAATTCTGTTCACCAAACTGACTTTGAAAGGAGAAATACTGTTATTTAGTTGGCAGGCAAACCATTTATTGCCGAGACATGCATACTTCCTACATCTGTTTCATCTGTAATTTAATGACATCATGCCCCACAGACTTGGAACACAGTTCAGTTCAGAATGATCTACATGATTTACATAAGCAGACCGGGAAAACTCCAGTGATTAACCAGAGCTATACAGCAGCTTTGTGGCAAATAAAATGCATATTACCCAAGATTATACTATAAGAATATTGCCAATAATTTTCCATGAGTTTATAAGCCTCTAATGTGTCCTACAAAGGAACAGCAAGACAGGAAAAGGCTATCAATCCAAAGATGAATTGCCACAAACAAAAAGTTGTCCTTGAATTTGGTTGCTTCAGTGCAAATACCATACAGAATAACAACATGGAACACTGCAGGATCTCTTTATCTGGGAGCAAGGAATGGCTAGAACAAGGTGGCTTCAAGGGCTCAGTGTTAACAGAGTAAGGCTGAAAGAAAATTAGTTTTGAGGGGTTTGTAGACTGGGTGTACATGTGCCAGTGTTTGTGCTGCTGTAACCTATGGAGAGCATTTTAAGTAAAAATATTTTCTATAGACTTTTTAGCCATTGTTGCTTGAACTGCCTTATCCACAGCCACCACCTGCAGGATGATCGACTGGACAGGCAATGAGTGAAGATAGCCAAGTATATAGTGCGATGGTCATGGCAGTCCATCTTCAGAGCTGCATGCTTTCTAAATGGCTGATAGACAATCATAATTTTGCCCCATAAGAGTTGTGTATTAACACTTCAAGCTCTTCATGATCAGGTAGTAAGGTTTTGGAGACTTCCTGCAATGTACACCAGTCATTCACATGTTCATGACAAGCCTTACACTTGTAAGGGATGGATTCTGCAGTAACTTGACCTTTTCTGTCCCCCGTTTCCATGCCATTCTACCTTGTTCAGAGGAGTAATGCTCTTCTGGAGAGGATTTTCAGGAGCATGGATTGGTAAGAAACTTTTTCCATTGTCTTAGGCTCAGTGCCATAGCAATTTCCCCAGCCCCCTAAGGCAGGATTTATAATGGCCAGAATGGAGGTCTAAAGATAGATAGTAAATTCATGATTACTTTATATATACACAAACTGTCTCTTTGATATGATCGGAAGTAATCTTGGCATTGTTGCCTCTGTGAACACTCATAAGCTACAAAGACTTAAGGATGTATTCAATTAGAGCAAGCCAGAGATGCTAAGGTAGAACTTTTCAGAATAAGCACATAAATTGGTTGCAAAGATAGTTCTTTTGCTGGCTGCCTATTTCTACAAAAAGAAAGGATAACTCGTTTGCGTTATGCACATGGTAACAGAGTGAGGCTAGAGGACAACATATGACATCTTCAGCAAGCTCCACTAACAATCTAAAAGCAGAATGGAGGCTGATCTAGGAATGAGAACAGCGGACAATAATTGAGAGACTATGAATCAAATGTTCAATTTAATCTCAGTAAAAATGAAAGTCCAAATTAAAGCTTATGTAGGTTGTACCTTGACAGACCGCATTAAACAGGTAACACCCTCTCCCCATTGTGCTAGAGGGTGTGTGACAAATGTAGAACACTAATCTGTTTGAACTGCAGCCAATCTTGGAAACTAGCAGCATCTCCCAACAATTACTTACCGATCCCAATAATTAACAATGCATGCAGTAATATAAAGAACTTTTATGTATAAGAATTCATCTAAATGGTTGGTTACTACCAGAATTGAGGTAGTGTAGCAATGAAAACAAGAAACTATAATGGGTTTACAATAATGTCGCAAGTGTCATTCAAAAAGATATCTTTAGACTAATGATATGTGCAATAAAGCGCACACTGAGATGATTTGGTATCCTTTTATTTTGTATATAACATCCACATGCTAGTAAACCACCTTCCACACAACATGATTTTGGAAAGACTCCTTTATCTTAAAATCTTGAATTTGCAGTTCTTCCTCTATGTGTAACTGAAGATTCTATCTATACAATTGTGAATTATATAAATTGTAACTGTACCTTGAAGTGCTGGCAACATGAGTTACATAGTCACTCTACCTTTAGAAACTAAGTAAAAATGAATTTTAAAAGAAACATAAAATACTAAAGTCCTTCCACGATTACATTACTCTAGACTGCAATAAATTCTGGATCTTGTCTGAATGCCCCCTGTCAAAAAATTAGCATGTGTAGGAATTCTGGCCTAGGTGTGCAGCTGATGTATGAAAGCATCTGATTTAAAAAACACCCACAGCCTTGGAAAGAAATTATATCATTTAATTTCTCAACATATAATTAGATTCTTAGGCTAATCAGTCAATTCACCTCAGGCTGCCAGAACCAAACATTAAGCAGAAAATGCTACTGTTTTCATTCTTTAATCTTGGGATAGATGCATTTAATGCCAAAAAGGTGTTTCAAGTTACATCTGTGCAAAGCATGTATCTTCTTGCTGGACACACACTTGCTCGTATAGATACATGTATCAACTACACATGATGATGTAGTTTTTGCTGCAACCAAGTTATATCCCTATAAGGAAATTAGGCATCTCACATCTATTGTCGAAGTTGTGTGCCTCTCACCAGGGAAAGAAACAAAAAAACAAAAAAAACCCGTTTTGGGACTTATACATTGTGAACCCCCAATAACATACCAGGCTAGACTGGATTAATAGATTGTTACACAATTTTTCCCATGACATCACAAAATTGTTGTTTGGGCAACAAGAACTCTCATACCGCACTTCAGATACCTTAGGGAAAGCAATATACAGCTGCAGCTAGTAAGCAGTGAAAACTGAGCAGTTTTCCCTGGAGACTTTTCAACACACCATCTTCTAAATACAAAGCTTTATTAAAATCAATTGACAGTGCATGAAAGAATGCGCTTTAAGGCTTAGAAATGTACAACAGTTGAAGACGGTGGGGAATCACCAGCCCATGAATCATTCTGGCAGGAATATGCCCTTACCTTGGACCTCTCCATCACCTCAGTCATGAAGGGGAGGTTAAAAAGAGGAGCACCTGACTGGGTTCCACAGCTCTGGGGAGTACTCAAGATCGCACAGCTCAGAGCTTTGCCTCTCTTGCATCTTCCTAATAGCAGAAGTTGCATGACAGCCCAAACCAGGAATACACTAAGCTGGAACCTCCTTGAGACACCAGCTCTGTGGATGCACTACCCAGTGCCAGCATGTGGCTTGCATGGGCTATTTACAAGGCCAATACAGATCCTTAAGTATTCCCCACCCCCACTTTAAGACAAAGCAATAGTATCAGGTATTAGTATCAGTTTCACAGTGATTAGTAGCTTTTAAGTTGTATCTTGTAACTATAGAACCATTCCAGTGCAATGGTATCAATGATTCATTGGGCATGAACAAGAGCACCAGCTCCCTGGCCATAACCAAATCCTTTGGGACCAAAGTTCTTTGCATAACAACCTGCAAGAATAAAGAGTCAGCGATTAGTTCAGCTCCGTATTTTGTTAGTTTTATGTCAAGTCAAGTACTAAACTGAACACGTTACAGCACATTCTATGTTTGTCAATATGAGTTTCCATCATGAGCTAAAATTCTGCTTTTTCTCCATAGGAAGCTTCTGAAAGTAGGACCTCCTGTACATAACTAGTGCAACTTAACTGTCCACCAATGACCAGCTAAACTGTTGCTAATTCAACTGCTGATTAGTTGAAAACATGTTAATTTCACTAACTCCCATACAAATATTTTTTCAAACATTTTCAGCATATCAGTTGAACTGGGTCTTTAGGGTATTGGCCACCCTCTCCTTCCCAGACCTAAGCCCTTCTAGAATAAAACCCACAGCCCACATTAGAACAGTTCACCAGTGTGCTTTGCATTGACCTTACCTTTGCAATAGATTTCACCCTCCTTCTCTGTCAGAGTTGTTGATTCAAGGCTTTTTCCACACTTAGCACATCGAAAACAGTTTTTGTGCCAAGGCTAGAAAGCAAGCAAGTTGAACTTAGTATACTTCCAAGCCTCATGGATTGCACCATTCAAAAATGGGCTGCTGTTTTTAATAAGCAATACATGTATTTTATCTTCAGAGTCACCTTGTTTTTCACATTAGGTTTGTCCATTACCAAAATTCTTTCAGATACAAATATATTTTAGAAATTGGATTTAACTAGCCACCATTTCCAGACTACATATTTCTTCCTTCTCAAATCCTCTAGTAAGGGAAAACACCTTTTACTCTACTCTTAACAAGTCAAGATTTTAACCTACAATTAATTTACCCAAGGAAGGTCCGTGTTGCAACAATACAGCACCTTACCTTTCCAGCTCCTATTACTTTCTCAGCTGCATACACAGAATCGCCACATCTAGAACATTTCTCTGCTCCTCCAAATTTCTGGGCAAATTTTGAAGTATTTGGACTTGTTGTTGGTCGATGAGAAGGTACACTAAAATAAAGGGGTGAGTCCTAATATGAATGTTCAATTACATTGGCCATAACCATAACATCCACTAGGTTTGAGGCAAGCTGCCAGTAACTCAATCCCTTTCACCTAATTATTTCAGTATTGTTGTTGTTAGTCGCGAAGTCGTGTCCGACCCACCGCGACCCCATGGACAACATTCCTCCAGGCCTTCCTGTCCTCCACCTTCCCCGAGTCCACTTAAGCTCACACCAACTGCTTCAGTGACTCCATCTAGCCGCCTCATCCTCTGCCATCCCCTTCTTCTTCTGCAATCAACTGTTCCCAGCATTAGGCTCTTCTCCAGGGAGTCCTTCCAGAAGACCAAATAGTTAGTGAACACATTTAGACTCACTGGCAACCTGCTAATATCATTAAGCTGTAACACTGCAGGACAGGTACTCATGATACAAGAGGATTCCCCTTGCTGGCCTTGCCTCTGAAGATCAGAAGCTCCTGTTCCCTAAAAGTGAATATTTTCTAAGTGGGTTCTAAGAAAACCAGGCTTCCTAAGTGAACTTTAGTGCAGATCCCAATTGAGTTGAAGCCTTCCTTTACTAACTCATTCTTTCTCCTGCTCCCAAGAGACCATTTCATCTGAGAAGTTAGGGTGGCTGCTAATTGAGCCTCTTATCTTGGAATGTTGCAAATTCATTTAAGTGAATTCATCCCATATAGTGGTTGCTTACTGCATTTTGATGTTACCTAGCTTTAGCTTTCATTATCCAATGACAGCCTTGCCAAGTACCCTTAACTGTAGCAACATCCTGCCATGTACCATGCAAATGCCTAGCAGCACTTGCTTACAATCTGAGTGTTCATGGCACTTTTCTTCAGTCCCCTTAAAAGTCCTGCACCCGAATCCAATTCAGAGCTGGCCTGTACTATGCCCCAAGTCAAAGTCATGTCTGACCTATCTGCCATTCATTCTTACCACATTCTCTCTAGGGTGTTAGCAATGTTTTTGCCTGCTCCTGCTAGGCAAGAGATGGTGCAAGATTACTAGCTATATGCCTTGTGACAATCCTCAGTCTTGTGCATTTTGCTGTGCTGGGATAGTAGCTCTTGGTTGAGACCATTGGTTAAGCTGCATAGCAGCTATAGCCAAGCTTGTTCTGCTGCCTCATTGAGCCTGTACCTGCCTTTTTGTAAGACTACCTTCAGTAACAGTGAAGACTACAAATTTCCACTGCTATAAATGTACTCATTTAAGCAAGATTCTTGTTAGGACAGTTCTAAATTTTAGTGGAACTTGACATGCCAAGTGTTAGAGAGTCATGAATGCAACCTTGTCCATAGCTGAAATTCTGGCTTGCTATAATAAAGTTGGCAACAGCATTCCCAGCAAATCCTTTTTAAGAAGTTTGAGGTACCCTCCGCAGCTGAGAATTCACATCAGTGAAAGCAGCCTGAAGTCCTGCTATGGCCAATGAGTTCTAAGGTAACGTTACCTGCTTTACGTAACCTTTGGATTTTACATTTGTTACAGCCTTGACAATTACAAACTCAGAGATGGAAGACCAGATGAAACCTCTGAATAGAAGAGACTGCACAGTTTACCATACACTGAATTTCTCATGCATAGTGCCAAGCTTATTTGCCTCCTCGGTGCCATAGCTTGCTAAGCAGATGCCACAGCTGCATATGCCAAAACATGCAGGCCTGGATGCAAGGGAAGTAATTGAAGCCTAGTGCATGAAAGGAAGAGGAAGCGTAGTCAAGTGCATTCTCATACAGGCAATGGCTTGATGTTGTCTCTGAAATGAACCATTACGTTGCCCAATCCAACTTTATTCACTGAATGTGTTTGAGAACCCATTAGCATCACACCACATTTAATGTTGGGGCATTAAAGTGTTAAAGGTCCCCCCCCTTGACTAAAAGTGTATAGGATTATGTTTAATATGATTAAGAGGTAGAGTCTACTCCTGCATTAGCTGGGTTCTACTGCGCTGCTTCAATCAGTAACTTCTGAAACTTTCCTAAAAGGTGCAATCACTACCACCAGCAAAGGAAAACAGCGATAACTTATTTCTTAAAATGTGGCTTCCCTGAACAGCCTCGAACTGAAGTGACGAGTGAAGTGAGAAGAAGCTAGAAGTGAACAAGTGCTGCACTTACTTGTCACGCTTGATTCCCAGCCTTTCACCTCTGTCCATGTTGAGCGTGCCTGCTCCTTGGCCATACCCATATCCTTTTGGACCATACTTCTTTCCATAACAAGACTTGCAGTACACCTCTTCATCATGGATGGCTACTGTTGTACTGTCTAAATTCTTCCGGCAGACCACTGGAGAAAAACATTGCCCCTTTAAAAGTAGCACTCCTTTATAGATGATTTTTTTAATCTCTTTGCTGTGGCAGGTCAGTAAACTATGTGGGACTATTTGAAAATAGAAATGGGGACTATTTCTTTTCAATCCCTGAATTATATTTTGTTCTAAGAAGGGACTTATTCAGCACGAATCCCCTTTCATGACTGACGTTTACAGAATAAAAGCTTGATGTAGATTAATTAGCACGGCTGTAAAGAAGCCAGGAACTGAAGTCAGCAATTTTTACCCCTGCATTTGAAATCACACAGAATAAGCATCTATATTAGTGCAAACATGTTTAATTATGCAACAGTTGTCTGAGAATAAGGCCAGAAAGTCTGAGAAAATCCAGACAGTTTTATATGAGCACTTAAGGACACCAGACTCCATGGTGCTCTCTGTGCATACAATTATACAATGATAATACTTTTTTCAGGATAATCTGCTTAAATTCACATCACTGAAAGACAGCGTGGCTAATGCAGCATTGTTTTGAGTGTATAATCAGAAACCAGAACTTCAGGATATGCATGACTGTACATCAAAAGCCTTACCTGAAAAAATTAGACCCACTCACAATCCGAAGTGCAAAAGTTTGAGTTTAAGTATTTGCATGAGGACCAAGCCAGATCTAACAATCAATGCAAATGTATTCAAATTTTGCCAACAGCATGGGGTAAGGGAGTGGATAGGAGGGTTGTGGCTCCAGTCATTTCCTCCCTCAAACAAAACCCCTGTTCAGCTGCTATTTGCAAAACTCCACATCCATCTTCAGATCTAGTTTGGCTATTGCAGCAGCAGAAAAGTTGCACTGCGGAACTGGTGGATTTTTTGAGGGACTTGAATTTTAAAGTGAATAGTGCCACACTGCAGTTGCAATTCCTTTAATCTTGCATTGCATTAGCTGCACTAATATTTTTCATGTTTCTCTTATAAGATACTGTTTAGTTTCCAAGAAAAAAAGTTAATCAGGCCTCAAACTTACTAGAACTTACTTTTCAGGACACTCTTTACCTTAATCTCACCTTTACAAAAAGGCAGTTGGAATTACATATTCTTTCACCATTCCTTTTATTTTACAGGCTCTCAGTCTTGTTAGAAATATTAAATAAATACAAAAAGTTTGAGATTCCTACTCAGGTGTTACTGTTTATCTCAGATTTTCTTGCTAGCATGATGTCTGTTAGTTATTAGCAACTCCTCCAGCTTCTCCTACAGTACAGTAATTGTAGCCAATGTAGAGAATCTTAATCTCGCTGCAGAGTGCCGAGAATCTAGTGTAACCTCCAGTCACTTGCCAATCCACTTCATATGAGCTTAAGTGAACTACTATATGCTTTTTTGTATCACAATAGTACTGTTTATAGCAATTGCATTACTAGGCAATTATCTGAGATACTCCTTTGTTTCACATTTTATAATGAAGAACCTTTTAGGACAAGAACTCAATGCTTCAATAAATTGCTAGGCTGAAACCTAATCACATGGGCTTTGCTCATTAACAACAATCTGGAGTCCAGTGTGCCAAAGCCCAGCAGAATTTTGGCTCTGCTAAGCTGAAACAGAAAATCAACCACATCATTTAATTAACTTATTTGGTATGAGCAAGGAACAGAGTCCAACTAGTGAATAATCTCTCACACAATATTTAAACTGCAAACTTTGGAACAAATTTACAGCGGGAAGACTAGCATTTTAATAGACTGATTTTTCTATTTTGCAGGCACATATAATTTTAGAAAATAACTTCAGATTAGAGCCAACTAATGAGCAAAATCCTTTGTCTAACATGACCTTGCATGGACTAAGGCAGGAACCAAAGACAGTTTGCCCCATGTTGCCTTCTAGAAGTATTAGACTGCAACTGTGGATGCTGGGTATTATAGTTCAACATATCCAGAAGGCACCAAGAAATGGAGGGCTAAGCTAGGATACAATCCTATGCATGTTTAGACAGAAAAGCCCCTGCTGGGGAATGCTAGATTGTAAGACTTTTTCTGGCTAAGCATGCATAAGTCATGCTCCTAATGTGTCATTTTCTGAAATGGCACCAGATCTTAGCTACAGAATCCCATCTTACCATGATCTTCTAACATTCTTAATATGGCACAATGCTGGTTCAATTCTTCCAAAGTCCCTTCCAAGGAAAAACCAGTGCACCTTTAATGGTTATTAAGCTCAGTCACATAAGGCACCAGTAGGTCCACCTCCTGTCGGCATGCAGCAGTGTCTTAAAACACTGAGGAAACAAACTACTCTCATCTGCTAAGGATACGGTCCTCATGAATCTGGGTATATAAGGGGTAGCGTTCCATTTTAGCCCACATTAGAACAGATCCACTGAAATGAATAATCCAATCCAAGAACTCAAATTTGCAAAAGACAGTTTGGTATCACATGGCATTCAGAACTCTTGTTCTTTGTGACCATAAAATAGCTGCCTGTAGAGCTAAGTCGCTGCACTATTCTACCACTGGCACATCACCAAGAAGAACTACAGGAGTACTTACTACAAAGAAAGCAGCATCTGTGAAAGCTTCTTCCATCACACTGAACCTCTTCTGCATGGTACACAGTCCTGCCGCAGGAACCACACTTGTTGCCGCCTCCCCAGTTTGGCATTCTGCCCCTGCACAACAGATGCCAGCAGTTAGCAATAAGGTGAAGGCAAAAGTGAATCACAGTCACTATCTTAAAGAGTCTCTTTAAGAGTTTTCTTAAAGAAGATAGAGTTGTCTTTAGCATGGTCTCCCCGCCCCCTTCTACTCCCATCAGTTTGGAACCCCAAGTGTTTGTCTGACGCATCTTGAACTGCAAAGCCTGTATGGTTCTTTCAAGGACACGAACTGTCAATACAGCAGCTTTCCACAGATCAGGGTGGGGAGCCTGCAGCCCACAAAAGCTTGGGTTACACCCTCAGCCTAGAGGCTTTCAGGGATTCCCCCCCCCCCCCCCCAGGAGTGGCAGCTGCTGTACACTCTGCCAGCAATGGCACGGACAATTCGTTAAGCTTTCTCCTGCTCTGTTTTACAATAGGTTTGGGGAAACCTTAGTGCTCCAAATGTCTGCTTGGAGTTTGTGCGTTACCATCAGTATGCTGATGACACAGTTTGCTCTCTCCTTTTCATCTTCAGAGGTGAGGCTGTGGATGTGCTGAACTAGTGTCCAGCTGCGGCAATGTACTGGATGAGGGCTAAGAAACATGCAGCTCAATCCAGGCAAGCTTGAGATGTTGGTGAGCAGCTCTTCTGACCAGATGGATGGAATCCAACCTGTTCTAGATGGGGTTACACTCCCTGCAAAGGAGCAAGTTAGTAGCTTGAGGGTGCTTTGAGCCATCTTCACCACCTCAAGCCCAGGTAGCTTCACTGGCTCAGAATGCCTTCTACCAGCTCCAGCTGGTAGCTCAGCTATGTCCCTATCCGGATAGAGATAGCTTGCTATCAGTGATCAATGCTCTGGTATTCTGTAAGCTAGACTGCCCCCAGTGCATTCTACGTGGGCTGCCCTTGAAGACTGTCCAGAAGCAGTAGCTTGTGCAAAATATGACATCCAGATTAATAAACCTTTTCATTTTCCCTGCATTTTTAAAGTTAGTATTGATTTTATATAGTATTGTGATGCTGTGTCTTGTTTATGTTTTTGTCACCCTGATACACTGTAAAGGGTGGGATACTTAATTTTTAAAGAAATAACATGAATCAGACATTTTGATCATATAAAACCAATTCTGGCCCACTTTCACTGGCTGCCTATAGGCTTCCAAGCCCAATTTAGGGTGCTGGTTTTGACCTATAAAGCCCTACATGACTTAGGACCATGATACCTGACAGACCTTCTCTCCCAACCTTTATCTACCCAGACACTGTGATCAAGTTTTGGGGCCTTTCTCTGATGGTCACCTTTGAGGGATGCTAGGTTGAAGGTAGCCAGGAGAAATGCCTTTTCAGTGGTAGTCCCCCAATTATGGAATGAGCTCCCCACTGAGGCCTGCCTGGTGCAACCTTACTAGCTTTTGGGCAACAGGTAAAAATCATCCTCTACAAGGAATGTAACTAGCTACTGGGGGCTGCTGGTGTTACACAAGGTCTAACTGGGTCTTTAACATATGTTTTTTTTTATTTGGTTTGAAATTTTGTACTGCCAACTTTATGTTTTCATATGCTTAATTGAATATTGTTAAAATATGTTATTGTGAACTGCCCAGAGAACTTTGGCTGTTGGGAGGTTAAAACAGGCCCCAAAGCCAAAGGAATGCAAACAAAAATACTAGCATTTTAAAGCTTAAAGCTCTTGCTGCCAGTAAGTCTTAAGAGATATTTCAACCTTTTAAAATGGGGGTAAACATCACTGAAGCGGAGAACATGCCCAATTACCAGTGAATGGGGAATGGGTTGGGTCATCTAAGGACCCCAGGAGGACACTCGTTTTATAGTTTCACTGCAGTTAAGAGCTTTATTCATTTCACTTTACATTAAAATGAATCATAAAAATTGTGACTATTTAAAAAGATCTAATTTTGCTTAACTCTGTAAAGGATACCAGTATTCTTTACTGCTCAGCTGAGTCACTGGCATCCCACTGAACATTGCAAGCATACCCAGTTCTGGATGCTATGCACACAGAAGGCGTCAGGTGATTAGTTTTGACTGGTTTTCTGAGTGAAAACGCATGCTGTATGTTTGTCTCAGTTCCTAGCACTTTCCTAAGGTACACTCCTAACCTGGTACACACTCCAGATGTGTTGAAGTTCAACTCCCACCTTTTGCCAGACAATACCGCACATCTGAAGGATACCAAGTTGGGGACAGCTGCTCCGTACTACTGTTTCTCCTCTTCTCTGAACATGTTAACATGAATTAAAGGGGCTATATTTTGCATGCGGTGTTGCCCTTCACAGGTCTTTCATTTCAAGAAGAATACATTGCTCAGTTTATGTCTTCCAAAGCTAAAGTGGAAAATGGCATGGTATACTAATTTAAAGCCAGAAATCCTAGCATATGTGTGCCGCATCTTTATCTCACCGATCTTCTTGGTGTACTATTGGTGTAATATAGGAATCTGCTTTCTAAACACTCATTCTCAAGTGCAATCCACAAGCCAGCTAGCCAGCAACAAGAGGGACAGCAGCTCATGGATGGCAGCTGTAGCCCCTTCCGTGATGTTGGTACTTGTTGTAAGCCGCCCCGAGGCTTCGGCGAATGGGGCGGCATAAAAATGCTTTAATAAATAAATAAATACTTGTCATAGTGAAGCTGCTGCCTTGCAAGAAAGGGCACCCATGCAAATACATCATTCCCTGGGTGACAAAGAATGCCACTTTACAGGGTGGCCCAAGCCCTAATGATCTGGGATTAGCCTAAAGGAAAAAGTCAACAGCCCGTGCATTCTGCTGAAAGACTCTTAAAGAAAGCTCTGCCATTCCACTGGCTTTAAGAGCTTGAACACGGGGTTCAGTTCAGTTGTTCTGCAGAATGACCCAGTAAATCTTACAAGGAGAGGCTACTAAACAGCAAAGTGGCCATTGTTCAGAGGCAACCATTCGTGGAATGTGGGAAAGTGAGATTAATAATTAATCCAACAATAAGATATTCCCCCTGCAACAGTTACAAATCTCCTGTGGGATACTTGTATGTCTTGGTTCCTCAGTTTTTAGTGCAGCATTAATTCTGACTACTTAAGACATGCTTTGCAGAATCTAAAGGATTTAATACTGCTTTTCCATGCTTCAGCATTTACAGCTCAAGACAGATCAAAAATGTTTCTTAGTATGTTGCATGCTAGTATTACTTAATCATTCCTGCACCACTGGAGTCCAAAGAGTTAGAATTCATTACATTTATCCAAGGGTTTGGCTGTACTACTATGCAGCAGCTGACATAAATCAGGGCAAATAGGACCCCTGAAGAGAGACAAGCAGCATTCCTTTTCCAAACCTTTACTTTTTAAGGTTTTACCATTTTATAGCATCTCCTGAGGAACAAAAAATTGTTTCAGCAGGTTTATTTTGTTGTTCCTTATTCAGCTCTGACAGCATCCTCAGCAAGAGAGAAATCTTAAGTTTTCTTTCCACTAGCTAATAGACCTAGCTACTCAGTCTCTCTGTATTAGCCTTGTACAGCAGTACCATGTCAGGAGTCAGGTCCTTATTCAAGCCATTCCTATGTTCAGGATAGCAATAGCCATGCATATACAAGATACTTCTCTGGGTCATGGTACAAATATCTGTATTGGTACAGAAGGGGAAATCTGGCATTGTACTGCCTTCTCCAGTCCGTTCTCTCAACAGATACCCAGAGGAGAGAAAGGGAACAGTCAACGTATGGAAGGCAACTGCCTTCTATTGGCAGTGGTATTCACCTCCATCGTACAAAGGTAGTCTGAGGAGATGCAAGTCTGGTGGTTGGAACTGTGAATTTATTACAATCACCGTCCAAAGGAAAGTCATGACCATTGTTCTTTGTGCTGGTGTTTCCAGTTACAAACTGTACTGTAAAGTAGCATGACAATGGGAAGTACATATTCGTCTGTTTAAGGATCTTAAAGGCAAGACGGTCAACATTTACTCGAACGCTACTTGAGTTTCACATGTCCACTCATGAATGCATTCTACGCATTCCAGCTTTGGCCTGTTGCACCACTTAGGTGTCTCAGCTTTGGATTTAAGATTTGCTCATCCATTTCATTTTGCAGTGAGCTCTCTACTAGTAAAAGTAAGCAATAAAGTGCAAGGGGAAGTGCCATGGGTGATACAGGGCCATCGCCAGATGGTTTCTTTAACTGTGGTCAGTAATATATTAACTGAGTGCTCAGCTACCATTTTCCTCCTACCCCTTCTCTTACCAAGATTTATGCTTGGATGCTTCTGCCAGGCTGTATTCAGCACTATTCTGCTCCAGCTCACTTTTGCATTTAGTGATCCAGATGCCTACGCAGGGCAGGGTTTGAAGCTGTCAGTGACCTGTCTCTAAGCCCATATTAGTACATACTAGTCTGCATTTACAGAGATGTCACATTCCACCATTTAACAGTCACATTCCATCATTTCACATTAAGCGTTTAATCTTCGGATTAGAAAAATGTTTCTTACAAGAACAAGATAGGACAAAAACTAGTAAGGGACGTGTATCTCATGTAAGCAGTAACCCCATTCAGACACATGGTTTATGGGTTTGCGTTTCAGTTAAAACAATCAAATAAAAAATGCACAATAGCTACATGGTTGAAAGCCAAGCTTCTTACGTACAGCTACTTACCAGTTCAATAGGCAAAGAATGATTAGGTTCAAGTTTCATGCCCTTTTTAGATTCCTAAAAGATTTATACATTTCTGATAGTCAAGATACATAAGAACGTACGATGTACATTTCCCAGGCAGTCAGGCAAACTTCCAAGTTAGGCAACAGAGCTTAACTGTCCTTATTTCAGACTTCTGCATGGGTTCTGCATTGAACTTTGCAATCCACTGCACTTAAATAGCTATTGCTTTAGGAACAAAGATCCAGCAGTAGCTATCAACCACAGTGACCTTCAGTTCAAGAGACTGCATACCTCCAAATTCCTACTGATAAAACCGTAACTATGCTCTGTTGTTTCCTCCCAGAATATTTCTAGCCACTGTGTTAAGAGTTGCCAGCACCTCCATCAGCTAAGCTGTCTAGCCCAGTATTGCAGCTTTCTGCTGGTTATTCATATAACTAGAAGGAAAGATACTCATGATCAATGAATACTACCATGATTAACATTCATTAATGCTCTCAAAGCAGGGACATAAGAAATGGATTGGTTCTGTTCCTCATACAGGCAGAAGGAACTATCTAGGAATAGTAAGATATATTTGTGAGTGTAGCTGTGGCCATAGTGACATGCAATTTTGACTGTATGACCAGTCAACATTTTCCAGTAGCCATGGGAATTTCCTGTGCTAGACGTAGGCAACGATAGCTCTAAGATATTTGTTCAGCCTAAATGTTCTATCAGAAACCAAGTAGCACAAATATCTCTAATCTTTGTTTCAGAATGAAAACAGAGGGCTTTGTTCAAATGGCTTGGAATCAAATGATAGTGGGAATCATCTGGGATAGTGGAGGTAGTGGCTATACCACTCCTTAAAAAGCCACATCTGGATCCAGAGG
This sequence comes from Varanus komodoensis, assembly GCF_004798865.1. Lineage (NCBI taxonomy): Eukaryota > Metazoa > Chordata > Lepidosauria > Squamata > Varanidae > Varanus > Varanus komodoensis. The sequence goes on along the minus strand of NW_025336481.1, from coordinate 30,835,677 downwards.
ACTTAAATAATTATTGATCCAGAGCCGATATTTCCCTTCCTGGGCAAGGTGTTCGAACAAGATGTGGTTGGGCTGCTCCAAGCATTCCTGGATGAAATGGATTATCTAGATGGCACCAGTGTCATAGAATCCCACAGGGCTCTATTCTGTCCCCACTGCTATTTAACATCTGCATGAAACCACTGGGAGAGGTCATCTAGAAGTTTGAGCTGAAGTGTCACCAGTATACTGAAGACACAGTTCTACCTCTTGTTTTCATCCAATCCAGGTCAGGCAGTGACCTTGGCTTGGTAATGGACTAGATGACAGCCAATAAGCTGAAACTCAATCCAGACAAGATGGAGGTATGGTTGGTGGACAGTCTGTCTACCCAACTGGGAAGTTTTCAGCCAATCCTGGATGGGGTTGTGTTGCCCCTAAAGGATAAGATTTGGAGCTTGGAGGTGCTCTCTCTTGTTTTGCAGGTAGCAACAGTGGCCAGGAGCACCTTCTATCAGCTTAGGCTAATTTTCCAGCTATGTTCCTATTGGGAAGAGCAGAGCCTTGCCACAGTTATCCATGCACTAGTAACCTCTCGCCTAGATTACTATAATGTGCTCTATGTGGGGCTACCTTTGAAGATGGTCCAAGTACTTCAATTAATCCAAAACAGAGAAGGGCCAATCCTAGCATGCTGGTGCTCCGCCAACTGCACTGGCTGCCTGTTATTGCCTAGGCCCAATTCAAAGTGCTTAAGCTTACATACAAAGCCCTAAATGGCTTGGGACCAGGATATCTAAAGGAATGCCTTTCTCCATATATCCCTGCCAGACCACTTAGATCTTCAACAGGGGTGCTCCTCAGCGAACCCCCCCAGTGAAGTGATGGGGGAACTGGCAAGGAAAATGGCCTTCTGCTATTGCACCTCATCTTTGGAACCCTCTTCGCAAAGCAGCACAGCTGGCACCCTCATTACTCTGTTTTTGCTGCCAAGTAAAGTCTTTCTTTTAATTACCTGTTTAAAGAACTATTGTTTCATTTGCTTCTTACTGATGGTTTTATTGTTTCTATTGTTTCTATTATCCTCCTGTTTCATACCTTATTAGTTGATTTGATGTGGTTTTACATGTTGTTTTATTTTACTGTAATTGTTTTATTATGTAATTAGGGGGTTTTGAGCTGCCCAGAGAGCCCCTGGGCTATGGGACAGCATACAAACACAATAAAATAAATAAATCTTATATTTATTGTGCATAAAGTCTCTATTTCCCTTACGGTCATTTCATGTTGTTCAGACTTAGACTATTGTCCGACATCTCCCAGTATTCTACAGCCAGCATGGCTAACAAGGGAATTATGGGAGCTATAGGAATTTTTCTGTCTAAGCATGCGTATGATTGTGCCCTTAATTATAATAACTTATAAGGACCCAGAAGAAGCAGTCTGAAAACTCACCTGCTAAATAAGAGTTGTCCATTATTTATGGGAATTAGATGCAAGTGTAATAAAGAGCAATTAATCTATTAAGAAAGCCTTTGGCACTGAAGTAGTAAGATGCAGTAAAATACTACAGCACAAATCTATTCCTTAGTCCAACATCCAGAAAGGAAGTAAACATATTCTTACAGATATAATTCACAGGACACACTTCAAAGCAATCCATCCATCAAGCAGGCCAAACCATAATATATCTTGAAGAGTTCACTTCTTGTAAAGGCCACCCATCTATACAAGAAAGATACTAGGTGGACTATAGCTCCAAAGTCACTCCAGAATTTCTAATAAAATCATCTGTTAGTAAAGTTGTGCTTACCGCTGCTGTTCTTGTTTAATATGACTTGGGGTTGATAAGGCATGTTATGGGTACAGAGCTCAAAGGAAGACCTTTAGACTAGAGAAACAACTTGCCAAATGAAACATGTCCTTGGTTGCTTGACTGGAGCAAAAACATCTAGTTTTTAAAGTTGAAGTAGCAGCTGCATGGGTCTCTAGTCAGGGCTAGAGTCACTGGCCCTCTTTCTCCTCCTTCACTGCTGTGATCCCAATGGAAGTTCTCCCCTACTCGCCTTCCCAGCAAAGGAGCTTTTCTAGGAAGGAAGCGTCTGCTGAGGAGAAGAGGATAAACACTCCAGTATGGCTGCTACTTAAGAACTAGACATATTAATTGGATGATTGCAATTACTGTCACACAGCTTGTTTTCAAGCACTGTTTCAAGGAAAAGATGATGTAAAGCCCTTTGTCCTCTGTAATGAGCTGTAAAAATAAAAATATTATTCCTTGCTGTGCTTCCCTAAATTAAAAAAAAAAATCTAGCAGGTGTTCTACATTGCTCCAGTTGCAATGCTAGAAAGGAATGACAAGGTTTAACTCTTTGGTGCCCAATTCCAGTAATTTTAGTATATTGCACATTAACCTTCAAGTTTTGAATGATTAGCCCAAATACTGTTGCACTATGTTTGTGTTTTTATAGTTATGGTTCTGTTTTTTAAATCTAATTTTTGTGAAAGACTTTTTTACTGCAAGGAGCCCTGAGTCTAATTATCACAGGAAAACAACATAAAATGATAAGATAAATGTGTTTATGCATTTAAGTTACTCAAAGTTGCAAGGAGAACTTATGTGGGATAGGAGCTCATGTAGATCAGAAAACTTTCTAAAGCATAGCAGCCGGGTGGTAGAATGAGTTTTATGAATAAGACATGATAGAGGCCAGAGAGTTATGCAATTGCTTTCAGCAGCCAGTAGCATTAAATTTTCTATACTCCTTCCTCTTGCTGCTCCATGACAGAACCTGTTCCATATGCTGAGGAATAAGAATCCTTTCTAAAGAATGGGAATGAATCTTCTGTAGAAGCAATTAAGGAATTTCAAGAGTGTAATTCCAGAAGCCTTCATTCTTGCATTTGTCATTTGTTATCCTGCTCTTCTGTGAAGACTTCCAATGCATTACAAAGATTTCTCAGACAAAATGATTTAGAAGTGTGGAAGGCGAGGACTGCATACAATTTATAAATCCTCGCATGAAGCAAAATAGTCATGCATTTTGCTTCTCATAAAAGGTTTGGCTGTAAGGTAGAATATATTATCAGCCAAGATTTATTACTACATGGCATACTGCCAAACTACTTCTGGATTCTCTGTGTCTGGACACCAGAACAAAAATACAGAGCCACCTTCTGTAAACGGATTCTGCAGCACTGTTGGTCCATTTACTTTCTCAATAGGTGTACAATCAGCATTAAGAGACTGCAGCTTACTATTACCTCATCTTCAGCCTGGGGTCAAGGCAGTTAGCATTAGCAAGCTGGCTATTTGACAGTCGATTCTTGCGACTAAGCCCCATTACCCACCTCATTCAGCAATCTACTAAAGGGTTTATGGAAAGTCGCTGTACTTTTTCTAATTAATCCATGTCTATTTAAAGAGGTGTTCTACATAGCAGAAAGATGGGAAACTCCACAAAATTAGTACACAGGCTATATACAGAATAACAGAATGCATACTGTACTACTTGGCTATATACACTGAGCAGTCCTGCAACAACCTCTTCGGTTAGTATCCCAACGTCTGAGTTGCCTTATGCAGCTAAATGCAGGAACTCTCAACTGCTTAACCATGTAGCAACAAATGGCGATTACAGCCACCTGCTATAACTGAATAATCCCCAAAGAGAACTCCACAACACGTGCACTTAAAACGAATGCTGTCTCACTCTCCAGTTTCAGTTCACAGACCAAGGTTACGTGAGCAACAGGATGCCCAACCCCAGCTGCTGGGAAACACAAGAGAATGGGCCCCATCACATCAAGTCCAGCTTGTGTACTTCCCAGAGGCATCTGATCGGCCACTGTGGGAAGGTGGACCACTGGTCTGTTCCAGCAAGGCTCTTCTACTCTTTCCTCCTCTCATATCAATGAACTATGCAGGTGGCGCAGTGGTTTAAACTGCTGTGCTGCTGGGCTGGTGGATCGAAAGGTCGCCGGTTCGAATCTGCACAATGGGGTGAGTTCCCGTTTTTCCATCCCAGCTCCTGCCAACCTTACAGTTTGAAAGCATGCAAATGCAAGTGGATAAAAAGGTACCACTTCGGTGGGCAGGTAACAGCGTTCCGTGCACTTCGGTGTTTAGCCATGCCGGCCACATGACCACGGAGACCGTCTGCGGATGAGCACCGCCCCCTAGAGTCAGGCATGACTGGACTTAATGTCAAGGGGAAACCTTTACCTTTACACTACACTAGTGAGCAATATGGTGGACTGAAGAGCTGGATATAGTTCAGGGGAGATGTTCATCAAGTTATTTCAAGTTACTTATCCTATGCCACCTAAAGACAATAGTGTAGCTTTCCCAGAATGTCCCCAGGAGGAGGACAGAGAAGATGACTTGATGTAAAGGTTATTCAACTGAAATAAGTTTCAGAGTTTATGCAGAACTGGCCACTAATCAAGGATTTGCTGGATTCTGTGCAAAACCTTATAAAAGCTTATCATGGCCCAGCCAAGTACTACCTTTCTAAAGTTTCTATTTTAGCAGACTTGGGTTCAGTCAGTGGCCAGTAAAACTACTAATGAGCGGTAAAGAAAAAACACTACTACTATCCTATTTAAGGTCAGACTGTCAATTCTAGACCCTATTTTAAGTATCAGATACACAGGAATAGGGAGGTAAAGAGTGCTTCTGAGAACACGCAGAAGTTGTGTTCCACTAATCACAGAATAACCTCAGCAACACCACACCCAATAGTAGGCAATCTTGGCAGTTTCAGTGTTGAAATGAACTGCTCCTCCCGCCCCCAGGAATTATTAAGCATGTGTGAGAAGAGTTTGTCACTGAAATAACATCTCAGCATGAAATGAAATGAGCAGGGGAGGCTCTCCACCAATATTAGCGGAGAAGAGCTGACCTATGTTGAAACAGGGAAGTTGCTGTCAGCGTACCCTTCTGAAGTCTTTGAACTGCTAAAATATATCAGCATGATAATAGTTTCCAGTGTCGTTTTGTTTTCCTTAGATGTAAGCAATAGAACGGACATACACACTGTTGCTTTCAAATTTTTGCAAGTATTCCGACAACATCTTCTACATACTATCACATTTAAAGCACATTATACGTGGGTTCCCTCCCTCGCCCCAATATTTCAGGTCAAGTATTTGTGATGTACAGGGACAAAAAAATTAATATTGGGTACTTTTTAAAAGCTGCGTTGTTCAGTAAATATAAAGAAAAATAACAGGCTAATCAGCTCAGCCTCTTAATCACCATTTTTTTCTGATGCAAACTGAACACTTCCCGACGCAAATTACCCCAATTTCAATCTCATTCTCGTATGCACGTTACCCTAATTCGCATGCAAACACTCCATAAAGTTTGCCAGACGGCCCCCATCACCCGAGCGCGGGGTCCGTCCGGTCTGGGAACGAGGCGCTTGCGGCAAAGGGTGCGAGCCCGCCGGCCAGCCGCCAGCTAGCCCACCTGCCAAGGCGAATGCAGAAGAGAGACCACGGAGGGCGCAGAAAGAAAACGCAGCCTTCCCGGGAAGCGCCGCTCCGCCACGCTCTCGCCTTCTGCCCGGCCGTGAGCACGAGCTGCTCCGAAAGCCACTTACCGAGAGCGACGCACCGACTCCCGCACCAGCTGCTGCAAGCGCGACCGCGAAAACGCCGGCCAGCTCCCCGTGCAGCTGCTTATAAGGGCCCGCTAGGGGGCGGTGCTACAGCGCGGCGAATCCAGCCCGGCCGTCTCTTTCGTCTCCCGCCGGGAAGCTCCGCCCTGCTGACGCTCGCCGCGGCGCGGTGCTCTCCCCGCCTTCAGCGCGCCCGCGTCCCGCGCCCTCTTCGCGCATTTCGGCGGAGCCGGCGCTGCCGAGCCTCGGGAAAAGAGACCCCGATCGCCGTGCGTTCTTTCGCGGCTGCGCTGGCGCTGAGGGGGCCTTGAAACGAGCCCGCTTTCAGCTTGCGCGATTGCAGGGAAAGGTGTTCGCCCGGCGCCAGCGGTATCAACATTGACGAGCGTTAATCCTCAAGTAGCAGATGAGACGGTGAACCAGCCTTCCCTAACCCGGCGTCCTCCAGCCGGGAGAGGATGCTGGGGATTGTAGTTTAACCCAGCTGGAGAGCGCCCGGTTGGAGGAGCCTGAGTAAATCAGCTTCTGGGCTGTGCTGATTGCTGGGAAGTATGGACAAGAGAGAACTACTTTCTTCACGCATGTAAATCTGTTTGCAGCATTACCAGAGGCACTGGGGCAAACCGCTTTCTGGTTTGGATGGAGTTTTGGGCTCATCCAGCAGGGCTCTTCAAGGTTCAACCTCCAGTTGAAAAATTTTACATAGTGTGAGTGGGAAAGTGCTCTCTGGGTCATGCTATTTCATTGCAGAACCTAAATTAGCTTCCCTCCCCCAACCTGGGGGAGGTATTGATCTCTCCAGCTCTGTGCTGGGAAAAGCCACATTTGGATCCCAGTTCTATATGATAAATACTTTTAACATTATGCACAGTGCTTAATACCGTGCTAGCATTATGGCAAGGGAATGTGGCAGCCATGTTGCAAAAGTTCTCATGGAACCCCATCGTGGACATCACAGAGCACCTTCTGGCTGACCCAACTGGAGGGTGCATATACAAAATGGCAGCAGCACACATCATGGCAAATTGTGGTTAATTAGCCCTTATTCTGCATCCATTGTGTGTGAATAGTTTGTGGACTTGCATGTCACAGCAACTTCTTGGGCTGAGAGATGGTTGTCTTGCCACTCACTGGGGGTTCCTCACCTCCTTTATGTTCTTTTTTAAAAAGTTTTGCGAAGGTTGGTTTTCTCTAGCACCAGAGTAAAAGCTGAATAAAAACCAGAAGCAGCAGACTTGACTATGGCTGTCTCCATCATATATGGCAAGGCTACCTGCCTGCAGCAGGATTATCATCTTGATCAAACTAAAAAGCCCTAACTCAGTTTGCAGGGAACTCTGCCAACAGAGCTTTTGAGGATCAGCCTTCATATCAGCTGAGTCTTTCTAACACACAAGGCCCTCTTTGTTTTATTTTGTCACACGGGCACAACTTCTGAATAACACCGCAATTGTTTTCATGTTAAGGTAGACATGTTCTTGCAAACTGTCTAATTGCTCTGAACTAAGTGATGGAGAATTATTGGGGTGGAATTGCAGAAACACAAGTAATCCTGTTTCTGTATACTTGAGCAACTGCACGCTCAGCGAATATACAGTATACAATTAATACTAAGAAGACTCAGTTCAGTTTGGGCAGTGACACTGCACCGGCGAGGCTATTCAAGGACAAAATCAGAGGTATTTAATCATTGAGCATTTCCTAGCCAAGCTCAAGAAGAAGCAATAAAAGGGTCAGAGCCTGGAAGCAGGAAGCTATCAATAAACATTGGAAAGGCCTATTTCTGAATGTGAGTTACTTATGAGTAACCATTTTAGTAGAAATTATAGGACTCAAAGTCATCTAGGTTCCTTTTTAGTTTTCATCTATGTCAAATGAACTTTCTGGCTGCTCACTGTTCCAGAACAGTTTCTATGGTGGCCATAACTCAAAGGAAACTTTAGAGGTACAATATTCTACTTTGCAGTAAACAGCAGGATTGTAGTGTTAATTTGGCACTGAAATGGTTAAATAATTTTGCTAACGGGAATCAGGAGGCTACTTCAAACTGCCCCTGGCAGTCTTGATCTGGAATGGCTGAATGGCCTAAAGGTGTTTTTTAAAGAGTTGTACAAGAAATACCCCTGCACCCCCAGACCCCAAATATAGAAGAACTCAGCCTTGTATTCCAAGCACCTCATTCATGGGAAGAAGCCCTTGGATTTGTGATTTTATAGAAATCAATGTTAGGGCATTATAGTATCTTTAACAGAGACTTCAGAGAGCTGGCTTTACAGAAACAAACAAAAGCTGCCTTCCTTGGCAAAGAGCTTTTTGCAGAGCAATAGCAGGGTTACTCTAAGCTATATTTTGCAGAGCTTCTGATAAGAAGCAGAGGAAAGAAGCTGGTCATGCTCAGACACCAATTAGGAGGAAAAATGTTTGCTGACCACTTAGTGCTGTGCATCTGCACTGATAAGAGAAGCTAAGGATGCCTTTTAGTTTGGGAAGTTCTGAAAAAGCAATGGTTGAAAAGAGGTGTAGATGATCACATGACCATAAATTCCAGAAAAATAGACTGAGAAGGAACACATCAATCAAAATAACTTGCTCCAAGTTTTAGAAAACTCTCAGATTAGTCTATTAATGATAATGCTGGAGAGGTTCCCAAAACACAAGGACATAAAATGAGGATTGTTAGGGAATAGACAGAAACCTCACTTCTGATTGTGGAATAGTCAGTCTCACCACCTACCCTATTTTTGACTGGGAGATGGTTGTCTCACCACACACTGGGGCTATTTCTAGTCAGAACAAGTACATAAAAACACAAGTCAAAACGCAGTTTCACTTCTTCACATCACTATCTTTTTGCTTCATCTCTGATCTTTGTGGGACCCAAGGATCTGACTAACTATGGATCTCTTTTGATTTAGACTTTATATTTACACTCAAATAATTGTAACCCTTTACTTTCTGGAGTTAGGTCTTGGAATATTTTCTGAAATTGGGTCTTTGTCTTATTGCTGAATGTGCCATGCTTAGAATCATTTGCAAACAATAAAGCTATCTTACAACCAAACATGGTTAACTCTTTTAATCCTAAATGAAAAGTACCATTTTAGGTTCTAGAACTGGGTGTAAATTAAGCTTTAAACTTTAACAGTTGATGCGACAGTTGTAACACTCAGTCCAGCAGAATAAAACCCTTAAATTCAAGAAACCTTTTTATTAGGCCACTTGCTTGTCACCTTTAGCCTTTGTGTTCATGTTCTTGTTTTTTTCCTTTAGCCTTAAACTTAACAGCCAGGTAGTTAAATAAAAACTCTTCACATGCCTAGAAGAATTTGGTAATCTTTAGCGTAGCTTTTTAGATTCATGCCAAATTCCCTGCCTACTTGCAGAACAGTGATCTGAGTACAGGAGCTGCTGAGAAGGAGCCAAATCAACCAGGTGAACAATGCTAGGAGCAACATCTGCCACTTGGTTGCCATACCCATAGTGCCAGCGTTGTCAATTGGAAGTCTTTCATTAGTTAATGCATGTTACGTTCTCTTTTGCTGCTGAAAAAATAAATTATCTTCATGTAACCACTGCAATGATTTTCTTAATTTTTCGTTGCTTTCTTAAAATGTTTAATGAATTTGAATTTACTTTTGAGTCATTTACTTTTGAATTTACTGTGATTTCCATACTCGGATTTGGCTTGATTTCTCACTCAATCCCCAAAACTCAATTGGAATGGCTTCTGAAGACAAACAGGGCTGCATTAACAGGTAAGCTACAGGAGCTGGGTAGACGATTCATAATACTTTCCCGCTTGTTAAATGTGTGTGAAGTGGGCATGTTTGTAATGCCAGAGAGGAGGAGTGGATAGGAGTCAGTGAAATGCATTGTAATCAAGTGGGAAAAGAGAAAAGTCCTGAGAATGGTAGGTCAGGCTTTCGCTCCTTACAAGAGTGGTGGGAGTGCTGCTGCACTCAAAATGCTGCTGTGATGGTTGGAGAAGTGTGCTAAGAAGCAGGAGCACGTGCTGTGGTCCAGCGGTAGAGCAAATGCCTTACTATGCAGAAGGCCACAGGTTCAATCCCTGGCTTACCCCAGTAGGGCAAGGAAAGTTTCTTGTCTGCAACCATCTGCCACTCAGTATCAAGATGGGATAGATGGACTAATGGAAGAAGTTGATATAAGGCAGCCTCCAATGTGTCTGATTTTCATGGTAATGGGAAATGGCACTGCTGGTAAATATAGCAGTATCATAGGTTCCATGTAGGAGCTCTGCTTTTATCTCATAGGCAGCTGATGACAGAGAAGGATGGCTAAATGTCTCTGGCATAGAAGCCAACTTGGGGCAACCAATGGAAATATCCTACTCATGCATGTATTTCAGTCATTTTAAATCTACATGGTCTCTAGTTTGCCTTACAGCCTTGCTTGACTCCATATGATGCTCTTTATATCTCTAGCATGCTTCCCACAGATCAGGTAACTATAAAAGTCTGCAAAAAGCCTGCACAAATTTACAGGCTTAGTGGTGAGTTATAACATGCTATTCTGTCTGCTAAACCTGCAGCCTTGTGAAGGATGCAGCTTCTTAGTAAAGTTCGGCATGAAGAAAGATTGTTTTCCTTTCTTTTTCTTTTAAGCATTTGCAAAGCACATTTAGAGAGATGACTTTTTTGTTCTTTGTTTTGCTCATTGTTTAAACACCACTTGAGATGCTAGTAGGTGAATATAAAACCCACCAAGAAGATAAGAGCAGCATACAATCTGCATGTAATCCTAAATGCAATTAATGAAATAATGTGCAGGCAGACCACAGGCACTGATGTTATCATGGCAGCTGAGCTTGAGAAGCTGAGAAAAAATAAGGAGGTTATTAAATCCAAATTCTGAGATTCCTGGACAGAGCTCTCTGGAAAGCTTAGCAAAACACTAATGCCAATGAAGGAAGCTGTTCTGCAGAACATTAATGCCCTGCCCGTCATTCATCTTATTCTTTGTATAGTATTCCAGGCTTGAGTCAGTTGTGCCATCAGGGCAGGACTTTGTGGCAGAAGTCCAGGGTTGCATTCAGCCAAAAGAGCAGAAAGGGTCCTAATGCAACAGGGCTGACTTTTCATATAAGTAGCACATGTTTCCATCAAAAGAGCCCCTTCTTTGAGAATTAAGCCCTGAGTCTAAAATTATCTAATTGCGCTATCATAGATCTCGTATTCCATGATTAGAGTCCTCTTCAGAATTTAATTGAGGTTCTCCTAGCATACTACTTTTTTCTTCTACATGTACAGTTCCTTATTTTCCTCAGACATTTCTGACATGTGGTTGCATAGTGGCCTGGAATTGTCAGGCACCATGAAGCTTGTTTCCATATCATGTTGCGGAATAATTTAAAATCTTGTTAATCACATCACAGTTTTTGAAGTGGGAGGTGAACTATTGTTACAGGATCCTAAAACATTATTTCAGCTGTTGCCATGGTGTACACATGTTAAGTACTTGTTTAGAAAGTAAGTGGCTGATGATCTGCTTTTAGTGGCTGACATGTATGCCTCTTCAGCCAGAAAAATATTTTGGCTATAAAGCCCAACATCCTGTTATCTGTAACTGTAGAAGCAGTGTTCTAGTTCTGGCTGAAAAGATAATTGGCCCTTTAAGAAATCCACATGCCCCAGTCCTCAGTTATAACCAAATCATGACCCTCCAGTAGTCTTTAAGAAATGGGATTTAAATGCCAGTGACTGTGATGGACGCACCTGCTAGTCTAGACCTAAGCCAACTGCATGGAACCCCAAAATGGAAGTATGTAATTGACCTATGCATTGTCCATGACTCACATGTTCTCTTTTAATCCTTCCAGCTCTTTCATGAAGGGGTCAATTGCCTGACTCTCTCCAGCTTGAGTTTCTATGATTCCTATACAGGAACAAACTAGATTTAAACCATGGCTAAAGCTGTGGCTTGTACCTAAGCCTAAGGTGCATGAGTTCGCCATGTGTACATGAGTTAGGCTGGTAAACACCCACTTGCAAGAAAAATAAACAGGAAACAGCACCCATGCTGAGTCTCCTGCACTCATTCCCCTGGTGATGTTTAGTTTTAAAGATGTGTGACGATGCTATTGCACTCAATTTCCCCATACCCAACAAGCAACAGAGAGTGGGAAACTCTTTGATGATGTATCTCATATCTTGCTGCACAAATCTCACTGGGAAGAAACGGGGAAGAGCCTTAGATTGACACAGCTGTGCTTTTCTTGTAATGTGTCAACCTGTGTAGGCAAGTTCATTGTAACTGAGCATGTGACACCGTGTTTCACTTAGGAATCCTGAATTAATATATGCTGCTTATTCTTATGACATCATTCTACTGCTGTAAAGGCTGTCCAGTGCCTCCCTCTTTCCTTGCTCTAGGGCAAGCTGGGTCAGATGCTTGTGAGTGCCTGTATCTTCTGATGATCTCACGTGTGGGTGTGGTGTGCTGGCACTGGCTGAAGCAGCAGATGTGGCTGGCCAGGGGTGAGAGGCTGGACATTCATGGCTGGGCACTGGACCAGGCCATCCTGAGGATGCAGGCAAAGGGGAAGGAGGAAGAGGGAGGGGATGCCAAGAGGGAAGCTACATATGGAACAGAGGAGAAAGGAGGTGATACTTTGCTGGAGGCTATAGGAGGAATAGTTCGAGAAGGTGGTAGGACGAAGCCATACATCCCTGGCTGAAAACTGGGAGGACAAGAAATGTTTGCCTGCACAAGCTAGAAAGATGGCTATCAGTGGCTGAAGCGCGGGTCCAAATAGATGTAGATTTTCTAAAATGGAATCTACCCTTGGGCTGAAATACATCCCTGCCATATGGATAATAGCCATCAGCTTCTGATATGACATCCTTGGATCCACAGATATTACTTACCTTTAATAAGCCATTCCTCCCTCATCAGGGAGGTACCCAGGGCCATGACTTGGGAGCAAACCAAAGATAGTAGTGGCTTAGCTTTGAGTGCTTTTAGTCTAGCCTGATCAGTCTAGCCTAGCTGGGGCTTCAGTGGGGATTTGACTCCTAGTCCATCACACCACATTGGTATGCCTGTTCCTTCAGTTTCTGTGAGTTAAACCATGTTCTGTCACTTGCCACAGATACCCAGGAGGAAACAGATTTTCACCATGAAATCTACTTGTCAAAGCACAACCTTGGCAATGACCGTGCAGCGCGAGTAGTGGAAGAGTGACAAGGACACTGAGCCTCCTTTGTGCACCGATGACAATCTGTTTTCAACACTTTGTTCAGTAGTTTCCCCAGCAGTGCTGACCACTTATAAAGGACATCATTATGTAACACTTAACTCTGGTAACACTGCACAAAGGCTGCCTTCTGAGGCTGATCAGATCATGTACAGTACATATCTTTCCAGCTACAGAATCCTCTGTGGGGAATATCTGGAAGATGAGAAAGTGAATACAGTACCTACAGGGGAAAAAATAAAAAAGGATCCAAATTGGGAACAGAAAAACCCCCCAACATTCTGGTATTTGCACAATCACTTTCTGTCATTTGCACTTCACTTTGAGTTGTAAAACTAGCATAATTAATCCATTGACCGTTCATTTTAATTGTTTATCTCTCTGCTTCAACATTTTACAAAGAATCCCTCAGGTTAGGGCCTAAGTGGTATCAGAATATGTCCAGTTTAGAATTTGTATAGAATCTGCATCTGATCTTTGTTTCATCCAGCCCCCAGTCCTACTTTTCTTTCTGAGGATGTGTTTCTTTGCTTGGTTGTCCATCGATTCCCTGCCCCATATCCCACAGCAGCGCTTGCCATCATGTCCAGGCACGTCCAGTGCCTTCAGATATTCCAGATCCTATGTTAAATGTCTTCAGCTGGATTGGGCAAGAAGCTGTGCTCCCTGAATTCATGCTACGTTTTCTGCTAGGAAGGCAAGGAGAAGGCTTAATTTCTAGCTCAGCCTTGCGTCCTGCTGCTGTGGGTCTGCTAGTGTCACCTACGTGTTTCGACAGCTATAATAAACTTTAGAAGGGGTAGGCAACATGTTCTGCGGATATTTCTCTGCAATGCTGTGTTCCCATTGTTTGCTAATAGAACACTTTTTTGATTAAATGGATATGATCTGACTGATTTTTTTCCTAAAAATGATCTCATCACATTTGTGTCTTGGTATTCTTACACAATTTATAGTATGATGGGATACAAAACCTCTTTCAGCCCAAGAGCCAAACTCCATTTCAAAGAAGCTTTAAGAGTGTCCATTCCACTGCAGGTAAAGGAGCAGGAGGCAAAACGCCTCCTACGGCCAGTGATTCTAACCTAGGAGAATCATTTCAATTTTTTAGTGCAGGGGAAAAAGCAGCATAAAACCAAAAGACCAGGAAAGGCCTGGCAGTTCTGGAGAAAGGGAAAGGCCAACAGAAGGATGTAAGGCTATCTGAGAAACCCTAAAGGGCTGCATTGAGAATTGAGGAGTTCTAGATTTGGCCCCAGGCCGAAGGTTCTGTAGTCCTGTTCTAAGAGAAATTGGCTGAACATGGATTGACAACTGACAGAACTGTACCTTGGTTCCCTGATTAGATATTCTCTCCAGAATGGCCTCACCACTCTTTAGCCTAGTACATGGTGCCTGTTGTTGGGTCTTTATGTATTTCAGGATGCATCTACTTCCAATTGTAAAGTTGGAGCACCTGGACCCACATTACTTCGGTTTTCCAAATGGCCCTCTGAGTTGCCACAATCAAGAGAGTAAGTCATAAGGAGCATCGAAATGGCTCACTGGTATTAGATACCAGTATTAGGTATCTAGTATTAGGATGAGTCAGGATATGAAGTATCCGAACCAATAACTGTGGACCCTGGCTCCCCTGGTTTGTTACTGTAGTAATTTGTGAGAGCCTGCCTATAGCAGCACGCACGATTGTGAATCTCCCACTTAAGTCAAGGCTGAAGGATTGTGGCGTTCCTTCCATTTGGGAATGTCTTCATTTGCTCTCACATTCAGCAATTGGACTGATTGATACATTTTGGTTCATAGACTACTGTGGCTGCTTTTGAAAAATTCTCCCCTCTGCCAGCAATTCATGCAGCAAGGAGTAAGGTTTAAACACACATCTAAATGCAATAATAATATATCCATTGGCTAAAGTAAGCTGACGGCAACCTAAACTGTCCAAAGAGCTTTGGCTGTGCAACAGTATAGAAATTAAAAAATATTTGACCAATTTGGTGGCAAGTTAGCATTCAACATTCCAGGGTTTACCTTAAATCCACTTGGGGTTTGGACCACTGAGAACACATTTTTGGACCTCTTTGCTTAAGAAGATCTTCACCAGGGTCCTGATGACTTAGCTGCATGTAATGAGGACATCAGCAAGAAGCAGGGCCATTTTTTCTGATCACTAAAACAGCTTAATTTGAGCACATCTATTTGGGCAGCAAAATGTACTTGCTTTGAAGGGCATTTGGCCTGTGCCATCATCTGTATGCTAGCTGTAGTGTGTGAACAGTATTCAGTGCTATCTTCTTCCACTACTCAAATCTGCTTTACCTTTATTGCCACCTTAAGAGGTGTAATAAATAACTCACTGATCTATAGACTTTCTATTACCTTCATCTGTAAGAAGAGTAGTCTCTGCAAGCAAAAGAAATTTGTGCAAATATAAAGTTTATAGTAGCCAATGTTGCAGGAAGAACATTGAATAGCCTTTGATATATGCAAAATAAAGACTCATTCACTCAAAATGCCTCGGTGCGCTCAGTATTGCCGGGCTGGTTCTGAAGTTCTCGACTGAAATAAATGCTGACAGTTTAAATATGAGCTTTTTACACACCACTATGGCTGACTCTCTTGGGAATACTTGTTCCCATATTATTCACCCATTCTATGCTTATTCCTTTAGGCTAAAATCCAAAACAGTAGTCCACAGTATTTCTTCTGCTGTTTCTCATCCTAATTTTAGGTCACAATCTTATGCAGACTCAGCTAGGAATTACACTATTGAACAAAGTGGGACTTACTTCCAAATAAATGGGCAGATGGTTGCATTGTCAGCAATTCTCCAAAGCCCTCACTGATTTTTCTAATTCCTTCCTTCCTTCCTTCCTTCCTTCCTTCCTTCCTTCCTTCCTTCCTTCCTTGAAGATCTCTTAAGCAAACTCTGGATAAAAGACAGGACCAGCTGTGTTAGACACTCCTAAACATTCAGCTAGACACATAATACACAAACTCTGATGCAGCTCTATTCTGCAGAAGTGTGTTGGAGCATGAAGAGATGTTGGTGATTCCTACTTGCCTGGAGATTGGGCCCCAGGGTCCACAAGCAAAGTATTAATTTTAGGAACATAGAAACATGAAGAGTAGAGTGATTATGGATCAGACCAAAGGCTATTTAGACCAGCATCCTGTTTCCCACAGTAGTCAACCAGGTGCCTTGGAGAACAAGGCCAAGGACCTTCTGTAGCTCTTGCGCTCCAGCAAACAGGATGTATATGTGCATACTGTGTCTGTACCTGGAGGCAGCATATGGCCATCATAGTGAACAGGCATTGCTAGTCTTACCTGCCGTAAAATTATTATCTATTTCATGTTCCAATCTATCCACTGGTATATATCTTTTAACTTCTAAACCTAGAAGTTGTACCTAGATTACTGTACGCTAGATCATTAAAGACTTGCCAGGACAATATCACATTCACTAGCACCAGCACCACCATCATTTTAAAGCAATCTCATAACTGTGGGCTTTTAACAGGTATTTTTTAAAGTTTTTAATCATAAGAAAGTAGAATTCAATGAGATGATGGTTGAAATCCTATGCATGTTCCACTGAATCCAAAATATTTAGCTCTGATTAAAAATACATAGGTCTGAGTTGTCAGCTTGTTTATTCAGAAGAAAGTCTCAGTGAGTTCAGCTAATTCCTAAGTAAAAGCGCATAGGATGGGAGGAAAATCTATATGTATGCATGATAGTGTACAGAAAGTGGCAACAGTGTTAACTGTTAAATGTAACGGATGTTTGCTCATAAATAAATATTCCATTCATGAATACAGTTCCTATCTCTTGGTTATAGTATTCATCCTCCCGAGGCCTCTGTTTCTTCATATGCAACTAAGTGAGCTCTATTTGAGTTTGTAAATGCTATTGCTTCAATTCTTTCTTATGTGGGATGCCATTCTGGCTGCTGTACTCTTTATGGCCCTGTTAATCCCCCCTTTCCCGGCTAGATTATGGCTTAGTGTGTGGTGAGGGTGTTCACAGATAAGCTTCAGGTTCACTTGTAGGCTATACCTAAAAATATCTAGGCATACTTTTAAAAAAAAATGAATGAAGAATTTCCCGCACAAATAAACTCTAGTATAATGATAAATAATGCTTCTGGTAGTGAAATGATAGTCAAAGGCCATTGTCCCTGTGTTGATAACCAGTATGAACCCATGACAGCTTCCTTTCCAAAAGCAATTCATTCCAGGTTCCCTTGTTTTCTCTTAGAGCTAGACTTCCTCTTAGCTTAGGTACACGCCTGCTCTTTCTTTTACTCATTCAGATGACCATGTAACATAGATCCTTTTCTTTCTTTTATGCTTTTGAATGGATCTCTTTTTCTAATGACCTAAGACCAGATTAATTTATGGTTCCAGATATTTCTGTTCAAGTCCCTACATTATTCCCATCTGCTTTAGCAGCCTGTTTTCTTTATTTCTTCAATGTGTGCATTGATCAACCCTGTTTCAATTTCAAATCTAAAAACCTTACACCCCCTGAACAAATAAATGTATTATGCAAAAAAAGATGAAGCATAACAGTGAGTTATTATAGCTCCATATGACTATATAGGTAATTAAGGTTATAGAACAGAAATGGATACTTCTGCTACATTTTGTGTGAAGTAGCCATATAGTAAGTCACTGTGAAGAGATTATATTTGATTAAAGGTGTCTATTATTGTTGGCAAGAATGAGATACTTTCCAGAGCTACTCAAAATACAGTACTTTGAGGAAAACAGATAAAGTCTTCCATTTATTTTTTGGCAGTGGTCATAGTTACTTAAACGTTTCCTTTGTTCTTCTTTGACTTTTTGTTGATGTTAGATGGGCTATGATATGTCATGGTTTTGACTATTGGGAACACAGCCCCTTGTATGGTATTAGGTGTACTTTTATTAGTGGGGATCTCTGGGGATTTATGTACAGGGTGTTTTCACATGTCATGCAATAATGTACCAGTTTCATTGCAATGCCAGTATTCATTATGTCAGGAGTAGCAACTGTCAATCTTGCTACTGTTTTTCCACATCAGATATTCATTTAGAGTATTTCCAGACACCTCCGCTGCTATTGCTGTAGGCCAGCATGAAAATGCATAGGCTTTATTTCCTGTTTATAGGACTGGCACCCATATCATTTTCAAAGAAAGCAGCCAAAGCAAGTGGGGTGGCAGGATGGCAAAGATAAGTTAAAATCGGGCTCTTTCCCAGGAAGACTGAACCAATGCTAGCCGGAAAGCATTTGTGGATAGCATGCTACACAATTAAAACTACCCCGTTCCCCTTTCAACCTGCATGCTAAGTTCAGGAAAGGAACAACTGCTATTATCACTATCAGCTGTTAAACATGTGCACGCATTGCTCAAAGGATTTTACAGAAGAACAATATATAAGAGCACAGAAGACATAAACACGCAGGTCAAGCTAACAAAGCACCAGTTATCCATGTCATGCAGCGACATCATGGTTAGAACGCAGCAATCCTCTTTGCATGGTGCAACGCTTGATTAGCATCTGGAAGCTTCAATGGGTGAAAAATGTGGCTGCTAAGCAGAGCCTAGCACTGTGATCATACCACTCCAACACCAGAATATCTGCACTGGTCATCACTTATTTCTCAAGCTCAATTTAAGGGGTTGGTTTAAACCTTTAAAACTTGGAGTGTGTAATCCAGTCGTCGCTGTCCCCCCGCCTTCAATGCACACAGAAAAATGCAGCTCTGGCAATGGATGTTGCCTTGGCACCTTGCACCCTACATTTCTAGGTGGCTTTTTCCAGCTACCTGGAAGAAGCAGCAGAGGGGGGGAATTGGGAAAGAGTCTGGGCCACCAAGTTCCTCTCCTTGTCCCTCCTCCCAGGACATCCTTCCCATGCTTTCCAAGGCCAACTTGCAACTTGGGAAGCAACGTGTGTGGTTCTTTCCATGCTGGCTGCAAGGTGGGTAGGGCAGGACAAGGCCCAGATACTTCTGTGATGCCAATACATTTGTGCTCTTACTGGCCTTGAAACTGGTTATATGAGGGACTGCCTATCTTGATATGAACCCGCTCAGCTATTAAGATTATCAGGAGAGGCCCTTTGGACAGACACCTGTTTGCAGAATTGGGCACACATGGAAAGACATTTTCTTGTGGTGCCCTGGACTCTAGGACGTGCTTCCTGTGGGCTTGAGGTTGGTCCCCACTGTGGTCTCTGTGTTCATAAAGATGCTTGGAACAACTTTGCAACTTTAAAAAATACAGTTTTGCTATATTTTTATTTGATTACAGTTTTTAAGTTTCAGACCTTTTGTAAACTGCCTTGATCTTAGAAAAGTGGCATGAAACACTCTATATAAATATAATTTGTAATTATTCTGTTGCAGCAATGCACTTTCGAAACTTGCAAGTGGCCCAACAAATGCAAATCATCATATTCATTTTAGTTGATTAAGATTATAGGAAATTGATGAGTTCTGCAATTCACTTGAAATGCACATAGTCATGCATTTGTAGTGATGTGCAAATCACCAAAACTGGAGCTTCTGAGGGTTTTCCAAATTCCACCTCAACACCCATCCATATTACATTGCAATCTTTATTTTGTCTCCTTTTGTTTTGCATGAAAATGTGTGCATATTTCTCGATACGTGTGCACCATCAATCTTAAAATTTTCCTCCCTTTAATGAAAGCATGTTGGTAAAGTATCAATTTTTCTCATGAGCATTTTTTAATTTGGGAGTGGGGGGTCTGCACATTGCAAACTTCAGAGTATATAGACTTTGACTAGAGAATTCACTTACTTATATGTGCAGTACTGGGAGGTGTAACAATTCAGGTAAACTTGGAGGTGTGTGTGTGTGTATGTGCTCGCATGGGTGTATTGAGATGAAACTCTAATTTAAGTTCAACTTCAATGGTTATTCCTTGGAGTCATTGTGAAGAAAGCCTGGCAGCTAATTTCTTATTATGCAGTTTTAGGATCCAAGATGGCTAATCGTCAAGTTTGAAGGCACTGGGTCTTTTCAGCCGGGAGAAGAGGAGACTCCAAGGGGATCTTTTAGCAACTTATAGGTATGTGAGGGGATGTCATGTGGAGGAGGGTGGTGACCTGTTCTTCCCTGCAGTGGAGGGCAGGATGTGTTCCACTGGGGCAAAGCTCAAGGAACCAGGCTTCAAGTTGGATGTCAGGAGCTACTTCCTGATGGTGAGGACCCCAGGATAAGGAATGTGCTTCGAAGAGAGGTGGTTGAGAGTCTTTAAGGAAAGATTGGACAACCACATGTTGGAGATTACATGAGCAGAGCTGACTGGAGCCAGGGGTCAAACTAGATGGCCCTTCCAATTCACTTTGTTTTTATGTTTCTTCTTTAAGGGTAAGTCTTTATATGATCTAGAACAGTTCTTCTTTAAGGCCCAGTAGATCTTTATAACATCTGAAAGGTATCTGTTCTGACTTGTTGAGCAGAGAAGCACAACTTAAGGATTTATATCAAGAATTTCTTAGACCACAGTGTCCTCACAATGGAGTTAAAGAGCAGACCCAGAACACAGTTACCCACAACTACAGAGGACAGACCCATAAAAGCACATGGTAGAATTCATCCCACTTATCACCTCAGCTAAAGCCAATGTATCATAAATGGTACTTCATCTCAGAGGCCATTGGTGGTAGGCCTGTCCTTTTTTAAGGGCAGCTCTGTAACCTGTAACCAGAACACACCAGGGCTCTAGAGACACAAAAAAGGACCTAGCCCAGCAGTGAACCCATGTGCCACGTCTACCTCTGTATGTCCTCAGCCAATACTATTATACAGCCTAAGATTTTCAATTGCACTTCAAGGGTCTACTGAGTTGTGCATATCATTACTACCAGTCTGCATTCTGCACAGGATAACAGGCCAGTCCCTGTGCAAAGAGTAAATAGACATAGTGGTGCTAACAGAAATGGGAATATTGAAACAAAAACAATGGGAGGAATTTCAGCCTCCCAGGATACACTTAAGGTGGCCGCTATTGAATTAAGAAATGTCAAAGAGACACTGTGATAGGAAGCAGCTGAATTACAAACAATTGAGAAGTTAAATTCTACCACCTGTGGCTTGAATCTGGATACTAAGTTTTAAAAACACTTTGCTTATTGAGTGCCCATGACCAGAGGTGTTTGCTTTTAAGTTCAATCTGTTTCTTCAAGATTGCTTTTTCATACTTTTCCAGTACTTTCAGTAAGTTTTCCTTGAAGTCCTTATATATCCTGGGTCCAGATAATACACATTACAGCTATAATCTGCATGTTTTAACAATTCTTGCCCAGGGAGCTTAAATAATTAGAACATATTTTCCTGTGTGACTCACGTTCTACCTTAGGGATAAATTATGTTGAACAAGATCCACCTGCATGATAAAAACAACTACTGTGCATGTGTGTGTTGTAAAGCTGGTCCAATTGCAGTGGAACTTAGAAGTAATTGATTACAGTTAGTTACAGGTTTCCTTGTTCTTGGAAAGCCATCGTGGTGTGGTGCTGAGAGTATTGGACTGGGAACCTGGAAGGTCCCTGTTCTAGTCCCCATCTGGTCATGAGGCTCACTGGGTGACTTTGGGCCAGTCTCTCCCGGCCTAATCTACCTCACAGGGTTCTTGCTGTTGTTCTGTGGGTAAAATGGAGTAGAAAAGGACTGTGTAAGCCTCCTTGTATTTCTCACAAGAGGAAAAAAGTGAAGAAAAATGCAATATAATGATACGTGTTTGTAGTAAGTTTGTAGTAAGTATTCAGGATTGAAATTTTAAAGTTTTGTATATCAGATAATTTTTTCCTCCATGTTATATACTACTTTAGTTCACAATACTATTTTATTTATCTATACTCATTTATTAAGTATTTCATTAATTTAAAGTATTTAATAAATGCATTTTGAGTGTCATCAAAGCTGATAACATTTAATAACATTAGAAGAACTAGGGAACCATAACACAACACTTTTACTCAGAAGTTGTCTGAGCAACTGAGTGGGACCAACACATTTGCTCCTAGGTAATGTACAAAAGATGACATTACAATATTTAACAGTAAAGTAAGCACCAGCAGGCAAACATTTTAACCAATACAAATTGTAGTTTTCTTCACTGAAGACACATTTAAGTAGAACAAATGTTTAATTGAAGATCTGCAGGGGGGGAGCTAGTAGAATTTCTTCTGGCAAGATGTTCAGTAACTGCAAGGTCCCTTTCTGGTGACTTCTGTAGGCGAAGAGCATTATGAAGGCATGAACAAGAGGGCATTTTTGTGGCTGCATCCTGACTTTGGAATGCCTTTGTGAGCGAGAGTTAATGAGCATCTAAGCTGTATTTTTAAGGCGCCAGATTAATATATTAACATCCCTTGGCATTTTAATCTGTTAATCATCTTTTATTCCTCCAAATTTCATGGATCGTTTTGCATCGTGTTTCACTGTTTATGTGTTTAGTTTTTGTACAGCACCTTGGAGCCCACATTTTGAATGTGAAGCAAAGACTAGAAATTTGAAAACAATAAAGTCCTGACCCTAATGCCTTACAACTGTACCTTAGATGGAAGTAAAAAGCACAGTATCCATTGAAGACACAACTGTATAGTTTGGTTTAGATAGTTCTCTAAACTAGTTATTATTCTGCCAGCTATGTTCTGCAACCTATATTCATACAGCTTTCAGTATTTACATGTGTGAAGCATTTCTGCCAGTGCCAGTTTACCAAATGGATAGCCCATCATGAGTAATGGAAGTTAAAAGTCTGGAACTGCCCCAATCCACATGTACAGAACACGTGAGGCTCAGACAATAGCCTTTGATTTCTGTGCAGTATTGTTGTTTACTATGAATGTGAAGTGAACTGGCAAATAATTCACCCCATTCCTTAGCTTTGATTAGGGCAGAAATATTCTTTTAGTGCTCCTGCAATTATAGATCTTGTTTGAGTTCACAAAACTTTCTCGAGTCTGTCTCTTAGTCATGAGACACACTCATGTTCAGTGGGTGGCCACCGTCAGAAGTTGAGCCACATAATGCTGCTTTTTTGGCTGTTATGTCCAGAAGCACCAAAAGAAAGGTAAACAAAATCACTAGTTCCAGGAGTCATTAGTTCTGATAATTATTATGCTGCTTTTTGTGCTGCAGTTAACATCTATAACGGTACACTTGGGGAAACAATTAGGTAGCATGCCTCGGCACAGTAATTTCCTATATAATTTCATCTAGTTGCTAGAGGGACTCATTTTGGGTCAGCAACAATGGTTAATAAATCATTACCAGTCATTAACATTGAAGATGCCTTGACAGCTAATCAAGATTTCCGGACTTCATTGTTGCCTTTGTAGGTTTCACGTTAATCAAATTACTGACAGCAGCAGTGTGCATCAGAAGTGTTCAAGGGAAATTTCCCACTTTGATAAGAGATGTTAAAATTACTCCTTTATTGTATTGATGGAGAAAATATTATCCCCTTTATCTGATCAGCATAAAATTAGACTTCTCTGGTTTTAAATGGAGACAATTCCCAGGAGAAGTGTTTGTTTCATGAATGTGTGTTATTCCCTCTGATACTCTCTTTCAAGGCGCTTTACCCACAAAGCACACAACAAAAACAGGTAACATATAACCCCAGGTGGTGAAAGTATTCCAATCCCTATCCTATTTGCTGAAACATACTTCTCACAGTCAGTGTGCCAAGAGTGGCCCTCCAGATACGGCTGATTTCAGACATTGCACAGAACTGGAAAAGAGAGACATGAGCACTCATTTCCGTGTCTGTTCTTCATGCAGCTAAAACTATATTGCAAATGTGCCTACTGTGATCCAGCCTGAGCACCTATAAGCACTATTGATTTCAACAGGTGGTATAGGCAGGACACACTCAAATCTCTCCTACAAAAATCGATGTTTAATTTTGTCTAGATTATGCTCCTAATATGACATTAACCAAAAAGTCTCCCATTTTATAGGTTTATACAGGAAGTTTCTTTTACTAAGTTAGATTAGTTCCCTCCATCGTTCCATATCTGACTGGCCAGAAGTCTCCAGGATCACAGGTCTTTCCCACTACCAGCTCTCTGAGCCTTAAAAAGATGGAAATGGAGAGGCAGAAAACCAAACTAGGATATTATACAAGGAAGGCATGCATTCTTCCACTCAACTATAACTCCTTCTTTCCCTAAACAGATGAAGGTGTCGGGCAGAATTTGGTGCTGTCCTTCATTGACATAGTCCTTGTGTCTCCGGTTCCCTGCCGGTGGTGCATGCTGGTGCGATGGGCTTTTCCTGATACTGCCCATTGACTCCAATGGTTTAGTATTTCCCCCTCTTATGTAAACATAAGAGCTGTTGTAGTACTGGACATCCATAGTCAGCTTGTAGCCACCTCTGGGACACAGCACGCCTCTGGATCTGAAATGTCATGAAGGCTCACTGAGAACATTTTGGACATTCTGCACGGCCAGCAAGAATGATCCCAAACTGTGGCTTGATGTGATCATTTGATCAATCATTTGTTGGAAGTGCATCCCATTTTATGATTCAGACCACTGTAGGTTCACTGTTCACTGTTGCCACTCAGGCATGATGTTGGCCAGTCACATGTTTTCTCTCTCACAGGATTGTGCTGAGGATTAAAATGGGGAACTAAGTACACTAAACAAGTTGCTTGGTAGAAAGGGGGAGATGAAGATTTATGTGAAAAGTATATAAGTAGGTTTTTAACCATTGAAGTCACTGGTCCCCTACAACTTATATTTGCAACAAAGTGGCTAAAATTCATCTCTCATATTTTGTATATATAATCTTGCATAGGAATTAAGGAAGATGCCCATTAAAAGTGGCAAGCTAAGAATGCAAGGATTTATGATTTTCCCCGTATGCTTCATACTGATGTTTTTTATCCTGCTGAGAATATTCTAACTCATTCAGGACTGGAGCCCTGCATTTGTTTCCTGGCAGCTTGGTAACATTGCCCGATGGCTAATGCATCTTGGCTCAGGAGCTCTGCCCCCCTGGCCCCCTAAGGATCTCTGTATGTGGGTACAGGATCTCTTCCAAGGCCCTGCAGCACACACTGGCTCTGTGTTTTGATGTGCCAACTGAATGGGAGAGCAATGTGCTTAGTACGAATGACTGGAGAGCATCAGGATTAACAGATTAGCCATTGGGATTAATTTACTTAGAAGGATAAACTGCTTATAGATGTACCTCACAGGGTAAAGGGATGTTTAATTGGTTCACATTTGCCAAATTCTTAGCTGACAGCCCTATCCCTGCATAGGACTGCCTTTTGCTCACATCGTTGTTTGCCATGGAAATGCGGCTCTTTAATATTCACTAGGAGAAGAGATTTCCCATTTGTAACAGATTCCCCATATGTCACATCCACATGCATAATATCAGGCTTTATTAATAGTAGCCTTATTGCAACGAATTCCAAAGGAGTGAATGATAATTTGCCTCTAATTCTAATGTGGCCTTGATAACGGTTCTGAATAAATGGATTCCCAAAGGCGCATGTTTTCCACAGCCTAGCTGGTAATTTTTAGTCAAACAGAGAACAATATGACTATTAACTCTAATGTCAAATGCCATCTACAGTCACTCGTATCATTCATCACTTCACTGCCTCGTTTGTATTCTGATTTTTCATAACTCTTGATTTCACTCAGTGGCTTTTTTGTGGAAAACCATCATGTAAACTCCCTTAGGAGGTGTGATTAGCTTTCAGAACTGTGAGAATTCTGTATTAGACTTTCTTTGAGAAAATACAAAGTCACCTTGGTGCTTTGGGCTTGTGCTTTCAGATGTAAATCTGATTGCAGCTACTTAAAAGGTTTGGCACATACAGCAGTAAAGAAATGAAGACAGTGTTTGTTCAGACCTGATCAGTCATCAGTAGAGCTAGAAATGTTTTAACTGATATTGTTAATAGTAAAAGCCTATTAGAGTGCAATCTAGCTGGGAAAGCCTAAGCCTCCAAAACCTGTTTATTGCTCTGAAAGTTTGAAATATTATCTCTCCACTCCCATCTGCTCAGTGTTGTTCTGTGGAACTTTTCCAGGTGGTTAAAGATCTCCTGAGTGTAGGCTGTAAGCAATTTGCTGTAAATTTTGTCAATAAGTCACTCATATCAACATTGGCTTGGGCGCCACTCTTTTTACAGAGTCTGATGGAGCTAGTGTGCCATCTAGTCATGTTATAGGTTCTCTTCAGCTTCTGCAACCTGAGCATATGGACAATGCTCAGAGGAGTGAGGCCTACTTCTTGCTTATTAAATCTTTGCCCTTCCTGGCCTGTTAATCTATTGGGGTGGTTATTTGGGCTATATAGGTGGTGAATGCCTCTTTGAGAGATAGTGAGCTTCTTGCAACTGTGAAGGTGGCTGTGGTAAGGTCTCTGTTGAAGAAACCAAATTTAGATCACCCAATCTCAACCTTTCCAGCAATATGTGGCAGCTCAGTGAGTTGGAGGTCAATGTAGCACAAATCATTGCGAAGGAGGATGGTAAGGCTATAAAAGCCTCTTCCTGTTCTTGTCCCCTGCATGGCGCTTACCAGCAGGGTGCATGGTAGGAGGGTTCCTTTGTCCATCACATATCAGTCCTGCAAGATTTCACCAGTACATACTGAAACAGTCCGGATGGTGTCTGCTTACAAGCATGTCTTCGTGTTTCTAAGAAATAGTATTCAAATTCATCAATTCTTTTGGCATTAACTTTATTTGGAGGAAATACGTGGAACAGCATTTCCTTACTGGTGTACAAATTGCTGTCCCTGTTGCTGTTGTTGTAAACACATAAAGAAAATAGTTCTTGGAGGATAAACCTAAATGCACTCCCCGGTGTGTGCTGTATTAACTTGAAGCAGTCAGCAGTTGTTGACTGAAGTGTGACCCTCAATTTATCTCTAGTTCTATAACCTTTACCAATGGTTCTGTAAGGAAAAAATGTCTTGTGTCTAGTACTGGGAACATGAATCATCGACTCTGGAGACTTTTGAGTTTGGAAACTGGGCATTCCTCCTTTCCTTTGGTCTTTTCTGTCTGTCAGTGGACTCCATTTAATGGAGGTAACTGAAAAAGCAATAAGCCGAGGCGGATGTAAAACTGAAGAGGTAAGTCCCTCTGAAACACACATCAAAGCCAGCATGGAACAATAACCAGGAACTGGAATAGTCTTGCTGAGAGCTAGAAGAGGCTCAGACTAATGCTTTGCCCATCTGAATGTATCTTTGCTGTGAGTCTCTTGCTTTTACTCTAGCTGTGCATTTTCATTTGGTTACTCCTGTACATTCCACCAAAGAGGCACATTCTGAATGTAAGGTTGCCAAGTTCTCTCCATTTGACCCCTGGGCTAGATGTTTGTGCCTTTAAACACTTGTGTTACAGGACAGAGTTCACAAATGAAACTTTTCCTGTTGATACAGCAATAGAAGAAGCTTTATTTACTGTATTTGTGCTATAAAAGACACAGGCATCTTCCCACAACAAGGGTGACAGTTCTACTTAAATCAGTCTGTCACCTGCCCTGATTTAATTTTGGCCAGACATCCCATTGAATCAGTCATTTCATTTCATTTCATTTCATTCAAAATATTTATTTCAGGGCAGAAGCCATCCCAAGACCCAATCACATTAATCATGATAATAATTTAAAAACCTAGTGAAATTTTAAAAAACAGCCAAAAAAGCCATAAAAATAAAAGTAAAAGCAACAGACAAAAGTATTTTGCTCTTTAACTTTTAATATAATTTGTTCCAAGGTAATAATTGCATGACGGGTGCTTCATGGAAATATTGTTAGAAAGAGTTGAGTGTGTGGTGATTTTTAGTTTTTTGTCTTATTTTTTCAAAAAGGCAAAGAAGTCTCAGCAGCAGTATGAAGCAGTTCTACTCATGAAGCTCAGTTAACAGAGCTTGATAGCATTGCAACTATTTATCTCACAAATGGTTAAAATGTCCAGAATATGCTACTGAAATACTAAAATGGAATGTTAATTACATACTTGGGGTATACTGAGATATTCAATAATGCTGAAATGTTCATCCCATTACAACCAGATTACAAGATATTGTGTGAAAAGCAGAGCGAATGTTCGTAGTCTATAAATGCCAAGTATTAAGTATGATTATGATATTTATGAATTACACTCACAGTGACATTCTTGAGAGGAACTTAACTTACATCTCTGCTGCTCAGTTACTGTTCTTTCATTCACACAAATGCACACACAATCCCTTATGGTCTTTTCTTTCTCCTGATGTACTGATTCTTGATGTACGTTTTGGGTCTTTCCAGCATAGCCTTAATTTTCTAATTAGGTCCTCCCACTGCATGTATAATTAAAGACAAATCAGATTAAGGTGATTAACATAAATTATAAGCCATTTTACTAATTTCTGAGGGCATATTCCTGCAAGGGATAACAGATACATTAGGCTGCTAATTAGGCCAAAATTACCTTTGCTAATGAATCTTAGCAGTCATTAAATCCTCTCACGAAGGGACCTTTTTGTGTAACAGAGGTTGAAGGTATAATTCGTCAAGTAGCTGTGCCATCGCTAAATCCCCCAAATTTAAAGAAGATTATGTAAGGCCCATCCAGTTTCAAAGAAATAGTGCTATTGTAGGTTCTTGTTACCCTGCAAACTTCCATCCCTTTGCAAGCAGGTTATTCTTTCAGCCCCATTGTACAAAGCTTCAGTCAAGCAAAAGTGTGGGATAAGAACAAGTACCTGAAGTTCCAAATAACACAGGCTATTATAGTGGTGAAAATTATAGCTTACAATGGCTTAGTGCCAAAGAATCGAGAGCAGAAGTAGAAACTCTGTTATGTGAACTTCTGTGCAGGACCCAGAACCAGATAAAGTCATCATGTAGTGCAGTTCCACTGTGTGTCTGGATAAAAAAAAGATTGAATAAAGAAATAACAACTTCAGGGCACAATCCTATGGCCTTCCAACATTGTCAGGGAGGCCATAGGATTCTCTAGAGCGTCTGTTCTGTGGTCCTGTAATCTTGGAGCTGGGACTCCAAATGCCAAGTTCCAGGCCTTGCAACTGGTGCAGGAAAACCCTGTGCTGGTTCTCCCTCACTCACCTGCCATCGCAACTGGGCCTTGGAGAGGGCAAAAAGGGTGGAGAGTGGAGGGTGGAGAGGAAGGAAGCTGGGCCTGAAGGTGCATGCCAATTTCTAGCACTACCCCAGTCGCTTCCCTCGCCACTCTCTGGCATTTCATCCAGAGATTACTACCACTGTGCCTCAGTCTTGCCACTCTTAGCGTATAAACTCAGGTTTTGAGAATGAGTCTGTGCTCATTTCTTCTTTTACAGACGTGTGCACAAAGGGAAGAGCTCTTGTAGACTCGGGGATCAGTTTTCACATAATACCTGTCAGCTAACTTAGAAGTAACCCTTCCATGACTGAGAAGATACCTTTGGATCCAAGCCTGTGGGTTTACATTCAACTGTCATGGGGAGAGACTACAGTGTACTGCATTTCTAGGGTTAAATGTTAAGCTTTGCTGGGATCAGTGGCAAGTGTTCAATACCTGCATTCCTGTCCTACACTCAATTCCATGGGAACTTCCCCTGCTATCCCAAACAAACTTAGGCAGGTCCGTGTGGCCAGCTGGAACATGTCAACGTATCTGGAAGCATATGATCTTATTCAGAGGAGTTTAATTAGTGGGGGTGTTCCTTAAGAAAGCTTGTCATTTTGAGAAGTATATAAGGGGAAATTAGAAATCAACTAAATTGTTTATAGGCCATCATATGCTGCAAACCAGCTCAATCCAAGTATTGCCGTTGTTGTTATGTGTTGTCAAATCATCTCTGACTTGTGACCCTAGCAATGAATGTTCTCCAAAATGCCCTGCCCTTCATAGCCTCACTCAGCTCTTGTAAACCCAAGGCTGCGGCTTCCTTTGTGGAATCAATCCATCTCATAATCGAGCTTCCTTTTCTAGTTCTTCTTTGGCCTTCAACTTTTCCTAGCATTATTATCTTTTCCGGTGGGCCCTGCCTTCTCATGATGTGCCCTAAAGACAAGAGCATCAGTTTTGTCATGTTTGCTTTTAAAGTAGTGTTCATTTACATATATATAGTTGAACCCCCCTCCCCCCAGTGGTTGCATGCATTTAAAACCTTGGCTGAAAATTATAATGGAGAAATATAATTTTAATTTTGAACATACTCTTTAGTGCATCTTAGTATCAAAGGAGGTCTAGTGCCTCTACAGAGAGGAAAATTTGTATCACAGAAAATGGTCACTATATTTGTTAAATATCTCTCTGAGATTTTTTGTAAAGGAAGTAAATCCTACTAATAATCATCTTCCAGTGCACATGTTTCTTGCAAAAGTATCATCTGGTAATCTCAAATGACACATTTCCAAGGAGGAACTAAATATTGAAACAGAACTTGCAAGCAAAATAATTGTGAGCATTCAATCAGTGCTTCATATAGAGAAGTCCATAGACTCTTCAGTTTTTCAGCTGAGTACATGGAGATTGGAAACAGGGTTAGTGGGTACGATCTACTAGCAGTTTTTCTTTCTGCTAGTGTTCACTGAAAGAAAAAGTGAAAGGGGCACCCAGAAAAGAGATTGTAAGTGCTTGTGAGGATCAAAATGGTGTAGTATGTGATATTGCTTGATACTAATGTGTAAAGTGACCCTAATCTAGATTAGTGATAAATGCAGTATTGCCCAATTCCAAGTTCAGCCATGATTAAACTGTGATGTTACAAATGTACCTCCCGTCACTCACTGTTTTGCTACACTTTATGCAATCTGCTTGCACCAAGCACGTGACTCCTCACTATGTTTAATTATGAATAGAAGAACCTTTGAAATGAACTGTATACATTTAAAATAAGGCATCTCTCCATGAGCCGAAGAGGTTGTCATGTGTGTGTTTTTGTAGCCTTCAAGCTTTCAAAATGCGGCAGTGTTCATATGAGAGTTCTTTCATGTGGTGTCCTTGATACGATAGATCTCTGCTGTAATGGGAGTGTGGCAATTATTTCTGCTTTGAGACCTCAGTTTAATTTGTATATAATTTGATGACATGCCCCACCTTTCAAGCCGACATTTTCCAGACCCCCTTGTTTTGCCTGGAGGCCTAACCAATACTAGATGAAAAGCTGTAGCTGTGTGTGGAGGAATATTCCATCTTCCATAGCACACTTTGAAGGTATTTTCAAGCTAGGTTAGTACTGAAGTGCAGTGGTAGAAAGTTGAAATCTAATAGAAAAAGAGCCTGTTGGGAGGAAAAGTACTTTCTGTAGTCCAGTAAAAGTAGCCAAGTTATGGTGAGATTTACAATGATGTTTTCCACATGTATGATTCTTTTCTTCAAAATGCCCTAAAGGACATCTGAATAGGGGGAGTGCCAAATATTAGTCAACACTAATTTAAGTCTCATTCATTTCAATGGGTCTACTCCATATAGAGTAAAATTTGGATACTACTCTATACTCTACACAAATATTGGGCTAAATAGCAAGCAGAAGGTGCCATAAACTTGAAATCAATCTGCATTTCATCAATTTCCTGAAGGGTGGGAGGAAGCTTGAGGTAGAGAACTGCATTGTTAGCAATCGCAAGTGTGACGTGGATAGGGCTGGCGTGAGGGGCCATGGGCAAGGTGGCCTCCTAGTCAGGGGAGCCAGTGGGCCCAGCAGGCACTGGTGGCTGGTGGTGGCAGCAGTGCTCTGAGCAGGCATCAGACAGCAATAATAGTGGGAAACTCTTCTGTGCATCTCTGGGGGTCCCGGCCAGCAGCAAAAGAGGGAATGTCTGGTCTTGCAGAACCGAAAAGACCACGGTGCACTGCTTAGCAGGGAAATCAACCCATAGGCGGTAATGCAGGGAAACTACTAAGGTTTTGAGGGTTCTCCCCTACCATCCACGGTTAATTCCAGCATCACAAAACGGACAGCACCAGAGAATCGACAGAGATCCTGCATTATCAAATTGTTAGACACATCAGTCTTGCCCTAAATGTGTCATTCTTGTTTAGTGATGACAATGTATTGCAAAATTGCCTTTCCACATCCTGGAAGCTATCCTCTGGCCACCACAAGTGGACCATATGAATCCTCACGGTGGCTAAGAAACTCATACTTTGGGGATGGAAGGACAAATCACCTCCCACAACCACGCAATCGGCTGAAGCCCTCACAACACTAACCTCCTATGAAAGAATATACTACTGCCTACAACTTTGTCTCAACACCTATTCCAACATCCAGTATCAACTTTTGATATTAATGTGCATATACGTGAGCGCGCACACACACACACACACACACACACATATTATTAGTAATACTCTCAAGATTGGTTCATTGTATCTCTGCTACTGTGTGGCTATATGTTGTTTGCTGTATGTTTTCACCGTGTTTTGTTTGGATCCCATATTATATTAAAAGACATAATAGGGAACATAGTGGGATGCAAAGCACCCTACATGCCACATACATTGCCTGGATCCATACATATATAAAGTAGAAAGCAGTTCTTATGTATTTAGACTATAGGTTGATCTTAACTCTCCAGCAGCTTGGAGTGTCTAGGGTTGACAGCTTTTTACTGGCCCGGCTCTCAGACTTTAAATTGCAGGCTGACCCAGTGGAATTTAGCTGGTGAAGCTATGTCCATTGCGTCATTCCTTGCTTACATTCTACAGGTTAAGCTACTAGGTATCTTCCTCTAGGCAATGACTTGCCAATCTTTATATCATCAATATAGGACCCCAAGCAAATTAATAATAAAACTGTTAAACAGCTGTCCTTAAACTGTGGTCCAAGCCCTTTTTCACAATTTTGATGCAAAACTCATGTATTCTGTTTTGATTTCTCTGTTGCTATTAATTTGAAATGAAGCATCCAAATGTTTTGCAAACTGCTCCAAAACCTAAAGAAAATTCTCATGTTAACAGTTTCAGTTTTTTTGCCTGACACAAAAATCGATACCCGTTTCAGACAATGCTGGTAAATCTAATGCGAAGCTGCAGATCTATTTCGTTCCCACTACCCACCTTTGGAAACCACACCAGGTTTTCAGCACATGCCAGGAGTGAAACCGATGCTTATGCAGCTACTCTCATGTTATATTTTACATGGTGACCTTAAGGATCTGGATGCTGATTTCACTGTCAGAAGAGGTGACCTATGAATTGGCTCTGAGTTAATAAATGTCAAAGTGTGTGAGTGTGAAATAGCTTCCCATGAGCTTTTCTTTAAGATGGCATTTTTCTGTGTTTAAAGTGGAATGGAGTGAACTCAGCTTGGGTGATGAGGGCTGTTGTTGATGGATCAGTGAAAGCTGGAGTGAGCTTCTTTACTGATGAGTCATCAATCATGCATAATTGCAAATTGACACAACCCTGGAAGTCATTTACCCATTCTGGCACGATCCTGATCATGTAATAAATCTAGGTTTCTACAGACCTATTTTATCTGTGCGCATGTGTGTGGAATACATCTGTCTCTTGCACAGCCTATTTTAATTGAAATAGCTTTGATATTTCTTTGATCTTTGAAACATTTTTATCTTTGTAGAAATAATTTAGGATTAAGGCTTTATCTACTTATGATATATGTCAGATGCTTATGCTTTAGGGTTAGTCAGCTGTCTTCTTATGGAGTTCAGACAATATCTAACTGGATGTTGGAAGCTGAAGGGTAGATAGAGTCCTACTGTGATTCAGAAAAAGTTGATATAAGTGAGTCCCCAACTGGTGTCTGGCTAGAGCAAGATTCTGGACAGCTTCAGACCATAATCATTCCTCAAAGATCACCACCTTTTGCTCATGTAGTTCTATGTGATATCAGCATTTTTGCCAAGGTTCACAAATACAGAAGAAATCAAAAGATGGAATAAGAACTGGAAGTAATACATGGAAAGTACTACTTCCAGGCAGTACTCAAAACTAACTGGAAGTATTTTTCTTATCCCTGAACTATGCAGTTCTTCATTGGTAATAAGGCCTAGCACACAATCCTGGCTACATAACTTATCATTGCTTAATGCAGGGCTGGGCTACCTGAGTTCCGTGGGCCAAATCCAGTCTTCCTAGGACTTCAATTCAGCCCTCTTAGGATCCATAGAATATCATGCCCTGGTTCTCCAGCATCTTGCCCCACTGTTGACTCTCTGGTGGTTTCCCAGATTTTGTGAAGTTATTCGTTCTTTCTGAAAGGTTGATACACCTCTTTAAAGATGTGGTTCAGTGAGATCTTTAAGCTAAAATGTGCTGGTGTTTTAAAATAGTTCTTGTGTGATTTTTGGATCCTTGTTCTGGTCATGCAGCCCCTCAGAATTTCTTTGAAATTGCGTTTAGCTCCTGACCTGAAAGGGGTTCCTTAGCCTCATTTTGATGTGTTCCTGAACTCAGTACAGGTTCTGATGTCATCCAGATTAAGCCATGACTAAGCAACCTGGTATTAAAAGCATAATGAAGTAAGTCTCACTGATATTGGTACAGGAGAATCCCTCTGTGCATACAGCCAAACGAGGAACACTCAATGGAAGTGTGGTGGGCTGGGGTGGCAGAGACAGGCCCTGCCCCCAGTCTCCGCCAACGCACAATCAGTTCTGGAGACAGCCAGCTCCTGTTCACAGAGGTATAGCTGGGCCAGGGCATGCAGGGATGAAATGCTAGCATTTCTGGTGAGGCAGGAATGCTGATACCATCTTAGGGTGGCCACTGATGATTCACCAAACAAGAGGATATATATCACCCAAAGAGGGCATTGATTTGCATAAAATAACTGGGGATGTGCCAAATTATATGTTTAAATACACCTTCCAAGATAATAAACATCATTTAAATAGAAATATGGTATACAACATTCCCACAGTCCACCAGCAAGGTTACCCAATCAAAAGATGAGATCAGATTAAACTGGCTGGGTTTGTCTTGACAAATCCATGTTGGCTTCTAGAAATCACTGCATTGTTTGCAGATCAACTGCTTTATGAACTGCTGCAGAATTTTCCCATGAATTGATGTCAGACTGACTGGTCAGTAGTTCCCATGTTCTTTCTTTAGTCCCTTCTTGAAGATGGGTACAACATTAGTCCTCCTCCAGTTATCTTTCACTTGACCCATCCTCCATGATTTCTCAAAGATAACAGACAGGCATTCTGAGAGTTATTTTGCCAGTTCCTTTATTACTCTAGGTTGCAGTTCACTGGGCCCTGAAGATTTGAATTCTTCAAAGTAATGAGATGTTCCTTGACCATTTGTCTGTCTATTGCAAGTTGTACATATCTAAAGAAGGCTTTTTTGTTGCTTCTAGCATTCCTTGCTAACCTCAGGTAGTTCTCAGTTTTTTCCTTTTGAAATCATCTTTATAATTCCAAGTTAGCTTCAGGCCTTCCTTCAATTTCCTGTATGCGTCTTTTTATTTTTAGGTCATCTTTAAGCTTTTCCATTAAGTCATATGGGCTTCCTCTTCCTTCTACCCATTTTTCGTGTTGGGATTGTTGGTAATGTTTGCCAAGGTACATGGCAACCTTAAGTCACTGCCCCTCAGAATTCCTTGCTGCCTTTGCATTTAACAGCAATATTCAGAATATCTAGAGGGAAGTTTATTTTCCCAGCAACAGTATATTCCTTCCTGTTGTAATGCAAAGCATTTTGCCTGTAGCCTTGGAGGCGCTTTCACTTTACAAAAGACCTGCTCTTAGTAAAGATAAAAACTGCCAAAACTGGTTTGTTATTGTGGAATAACATAGCTCCCCATATTTCTGGACTCTCCTTGGAGGGATTCTTAGGATGAATATCTGCAGTTTACAGTGCACCACTACACAACTTATACATGCAAAAAGCAACATTCCTAACCAGATTAAGATCCTACACAATGTGCTAAGATTAGCTTTGTGCAGAAAAACTGCAAGGAGATCAGGGCAGTGTCTGCTACAGATCCCATTTCCCCATCCATATTTCCTGTTTGGTTGTAAGAATGGGTCTATTAATACCTGCAGTTTTCCTAGCAAGGGTGTGATAAAAATGAAAATTCCAACTGAATGAAGCTGAAAACCCTTTTGAAATGCAAGCATATTAAAACGAGGCTGAAAAGTTCAAAGAAGCAGGTGTTGAATCATTTAAGTACCAGTCTGATTGCAGAGGTCAGTAGAACTTCATGACAGAAGGAAAGTGGGGCTGAATGGAACACCAATGTTCTTTTAGAATGTACAGAAAGCTTGATTCAGTTGATGTATATTCCACCTAAACATGCTGCTTGAGGCACCTAACAAAAATAAGATCTAGATCAAAATTAAATCGAACTTTGAAGACTACAATCCTCTGGCATCCAAACAGCATCTAGGCAGCTATGGCAGTGTTTGGGTATGAGGATTGTGCTCTGTTTTAATTGATTTTGATCCCAACCTCAGTTATGGAGATCTGAACTAAGATCTAGGACATAAGCAGCAGGCATCCTTAACTAGAACACTGGGGCCAGGAGTGATGGAGGCAGGTGGAGAATTTTGCAGAATAGGAGGTAGGACCAGAGTCAATGGTGCAAAACTAACCAAGACGTGGCAGGACCAGAAGTGAAGGCAGAGTCAAGAACAGACTGAAATGGCAAATGCCAGGTAAAGACCCCAAATCAGTCACTAAACAGACTTGTGTTACTGCAACATGGTTAGGCAGGACTGAGCAGCCTTGACTGCCCTTTGTTGGCTTCCAGATGCTTCTCATGATTGCATTGGGCCTAATCCTTGCAAGCACCTGCAGGTCTGATACAAATCCTGCGAGTGCTTAGAAGATGACCCAGGTGATCTTCTCTATCAAGTCACAAGAAGAAGCTGCATTGCTCTGCAGATTCTGACATGCTTCACCAAAATAATTAGAGCAACCTTGCTGACGGGATTTAGTAGGCCTTCCAGGGCATGGTGACAGGGATGGAAGGAAACTGGGCCCACCAGGTTACACTAGAGCCTCAGCCTCCTGTGGTGCTTTTCACTCTGCAAAGCACCACAATCAACCAGCCAACTATTTTGGAGTGCAAGAACCAGCATCCTGCACCAGCAGGGGGTTGGATGTGATGGCCTTCTTGGTCCCCTCTGACCCAACTATTCTATGATTCTGTGATACACAGGATTTTTGGAGGGTTATGAACAACCCCATAAAGTGGGCTCAAATCAGAAATCGAAATGAATTAAAAGCAGAAATAAAAACACAATTTGTTGACAGAGCTACAGAATACCTGTGCATGAGCAAGATAAGGAAAGAAGCCAACAAAGCAGTTCTGTTAAAGTCATGCAGCCAGATATAAAAGGCAGGAAGAAAGTCCTAAAAACTTTCCAAGCTGCAGGAAGCATTACATATGATCGTAACAGGTTTTTGACTTCCTGAGTGGAGATCTGTGAGGCAGGCTAGACAAAAGGGGTCTGTCATTTCTTTGAAAGAAAAAAATGGAAGAAGTGGAGGAAAAGGGCCTTAAGCAGAATTTCATTCTTGTAAAACTCCATGGCTATGATCTTGGAAGTTGCTTCAGCAGTACTCCAGGGCTTGTGTGAACTCAAAGAGATTTTTTTTACTTGGTGTGGGTTGTGAGTCACAGGGCACTGCAATTCTATGTCACAAAGGACACAATCCTAGGCATGTTTAGACAGTTTAGCATGTTGGGAGTTGTGGGCCACTTTAAGCTTGTGTAGGATTGCAACTTGAGACATTTTAAATTTCTCCTGAATTTCAAAAGTGGTATGCCAGTGTGTGTGTGTGTGTGTGAGTTTGCTGTTGGAGAAACTGTGAGCAAACTGTGAGTCCCGCTTGCTTTTCAATGTGTATTTCCTAACAAAACTGCTTTTAATATCACTGACCCTATCTCTTGCCAAAGCTGCATACATTTTATTGGAAATCCCATTGATTTTGGCAGCAGACAAGATTTCAAGGGCAAATTGCCACTATTTTTTTTTTTACTATGTGCCCTGTGTGTGCATGAATGTGCGCACACACACTTGTAATAAAAAGCACCGATTTTGTACTGAAAATGGGTGCTGCTGCCTAAATTCAGCAGCAGATCACTCCTTTTTTCCATTGCCCTCAGAAACACTAGTCGCATTTTCTTTTATCTTAGCAAATAATACAATATGTTGGTGCTATACATATGAACCTGCAATTTTAGTGGGAAAGTTCACCACATGCTTACATTTCCCAGAATGCTGTATTGATTACTAATTCCACACACACTAAACTAAATTGAATTTGAAACTAAATTTAATTTCAAAATTCAAACTAAAACCATGTAGATTCTTCTACTGTAACGTGTGTTAGAATTCCAAAAGCAGCATGGGAAAATGCTACCTTGCGCTGGGAATATTTTGTCAGGAGAAACTGGGACTATAAGATTTGCCTTAGTGTTTCGGAGACAAGAATGAGACAGTTGCACTGACCTCCCAGGTGCCAGCATAGCTTTTCATCGGCAGCTCTTTGGTTCAGACTGGCCTAGTTATAAGTTAGGCTTGCAATGCTTAGCCCATTTGTCAATTGGACAGACTCTTGAGTGAGACGTACACACCTGGAAAGGAGGCCTGGGCAATGTTGCATGATAGTCTTGCAGCTGCAGTTCATAGCATCACAGAGCAGGAAATGGTGCATCTCAGTCTCCGCATAACCACCTTTGATTAGATACCCAGGCAAGAAAATAACTTTAAGAGACGTGTCTTGGCAGAAAACTGTGTCTTAAGATAAGGCTTTCTTCTGTTCTACCTGCTGTTGGGCTACCAGAACAGCCATGGCGCTCCAGACTCGGGAGTCTACTGTCATCCCGTGCTGGGTAGTTCTGCAGTCCTCCCACCCTTCCTGACAGCCAGGTGCCCAGTGTTGGCTGTCTAACTGTGGTGTCTATTTTGCAGCCTTGGAGAGGCAGCCAACAGAGCTGTTTCCATGCCAGCTGGGGTGGGGGACAATCCAAGCAGAGAAACACAGGGAATCAGCAATCCCATGGCTACCTAGAAGCCATCAATCTCATTCTCCAAGCACCTGTCTTGTGGAGCAAAAAGGTCACCATCCATGAACATCATCCACAATGATTGCTTGGGGGAACTCTGGGGTTTGCTGAAATACAAATCAAATCAAATCAAGCCTCTTTAGGTAAAATGATAAATTCCAAATTGTGTGAGTGTGTGTGGTTGGGGTGGGGATCCCAGCACATCCCATCTAGGACTGGACATGTCTACTTTGCATGGAACGCTTCTTGTCTATTGAGGAGGGGAAATCAGAAAAACAGACTGGAGGGCAGGGAAACGCAGTGTCTGAAAACCTGGGCGGGAGCACTTTGTGCTGCAACATTTTGTGGCAGTTCACACTTATAGAATATGAGCTGCTGTATTACTGAGCTCCCTTAAGACACTGCACACCAGATGGTGCCAAGTTTGCTTTCATATGAGTGGGATGAATCAGTGTGCTTAAACAGACCTGTCTGTGGATGTAAAACCTTGATTTGTACAATGCACATTCCATGTTCTGGTTTCTTGCTGTCATAATACATTCCACAAAGCTAGTACAGCTAGTACAAGAAAGCCTCAAATGCACTTTTGAGTAGAGATGTCATCAAATCAAACAAATCCATTTAATCATCTTAGGTTGCAACTCTATATCCACTTGTCATGGAGTAAGCCCAATTGCACTCAAAAGGACTTACTTCCAAGTAGAAATATAGAATGGTTCTGTAAGTCGATTAATTGATTTAGGGCATAATCCCATGACCATTAAGAGAACGTTCTTATTTTGGAGTGCTCCTCAGGGTTTTGATTTTTTGTCCTCATCACTTGTTCTCCTCTAGATGGGTGTCTGAAGTTGACTTTCTAACTTCAGGAAGAAGCCAGGATTCTTTCTCATCTTGCTGTGAGCAGGTGGGGCAGGATTCCTTAGAAGGGGAATGTGAAAATTGCCACAACTCTTGGGATGCTGTATCCAGGACAATTGGTTTGTGCCCTGATTGCTGAATTAACTTTGCATGTAAATAAACAAGTCTTCTAATGAAAAGTATTTCTAGGTGATACACAAATGTGTCTTAGCAAGCACCATCTTAGGACAGAATCCCATGAGATGGAAGAGGAAATGCCAACCAAACAGCCACCAATAATTTTTATGCATTCTTGTATTGAACTTTATTGGCATATTTCAAAATCAGCTGTCCAATTAACTGGGACAAATTTTAGTAAACAAGAGGGATTTTTATTACTCTAACCAGTGAATTGATTAGACGTTCCTTATCAGTGTCTTATGAGAAAGTGCTCTGATAC
The DNA here is from genome assembly GCF_004798865.1 of Varanus komodoensis. Lineage (NCBI taxonomy): Eukaryota > Metazoa > Chordata > Lepidosauria > Squamata > Varanidae > Varanus > Varanus komodoensis. The sequence continues at coordinate 30,795,568 of NW_025336481.1, read as the reverse complement.
TACATATTGGTACAGCTTGTCAAGTTGTTTCCATATGTGAAAGTGTAAGAATTTATTTAAGATTTTAGGCAGCTCCATCTCAAAATGCCTGCAGCGAGTAACAATATATCTATAAATAATCAGAATCAGACTGCAGGAGTTGAAAGTAAACTTGTGCAGCTTCCTCTCCTATTAGGTTAATGCTGGCAAGACAAACAAAAGCTTATCCAAGAGTTCTGCACTAGTTTGGCAGTTTTAGAGCTGCGCACAGCTCCTAACATTTTTTGGAATGACCAGTGCTCTCTCTCCTGCCTCATCCACTCCACCTTTGACTTTACAATGAGCAAAACACAGAACACATTGAAAGATAGGACTTGCTTTTGTTCATGACAGTGAAGTTGAGCATAGCATCAATTCAAACAAGCAGCCTGACAACCAACCATAAAATCTTTCCTGCTCCAGTTAGCATCAGTATTCATGGCTCCGCACCATGGTTCCCATAATTTTGTTATACCAATCTCACAGCACAGGGTACTATAAAGTATCTAAAAAGATTCCATTTCCACCACCTGCAATTCAGGTAAGCCTATCGATCAATGTCATATTGGACAGTCCCAGTCAGGGTGGCTGAGAATTATGGGAGTCCAGCACATCGAGAATACACTAGTTTGGGGGAGGCTGTGTTACAAAGTCCTCTGCTTTCTATTTCTCACTCCCAAACTTATTTATTTATTTATTTATTTATTTAAAACATTTCTATGCTCATAACAAAAACTAAAACAAACAAAATCATATAAAAATTTATACACTAAAAATATTAAAACCCAGATATATGTGGTTCATGTTGTGATATCATTAAAAAATCGAGTGCATTCCAAAATGTTTGCAACCATGAGTATCAAGGTTAATAGAAGCAGGGAGGGGCACACCGATGGTTTTCAGACTGTTTGTTTGGATTGTTATTATTTGCAGGATATATGGTATTTCTTGGTGTTGATAGCCAATACACATTACCACTGAAGTTTCCAGAATGTTCAAAATACACGTTTCCTTCTTTTCTTTGCTTCCAGATGTATATTTTTATTTTTTAAAATGGCCCTTTGGTGATAGAGTATGCTTCCTTTCTGAGTCTCTTTTATCTATTTGTTTAACTAGGATGTGAAGTCTTGGAAAACTTAAAAGGAAAAGAAAAGATTTGCCCCTCCCCCCCTTAACCCTCTCTTTGCCTGTCTACAAGTTGTCCTCAGCGTTATTCTAGTACCATTATTCTACAGCAGGATTCCATGAAATGTCAAAATACCATGACATATAATGTAATTAAGCTCAAGCATAATATTTATTTTCTCCTTTTCTAGGATTCAGCAAATAAACGGCTCTCCAGAGATGTTAGAAAATAGTTGTTGTTATTGATACATATGTACATCTCTGGTTTTGTAATGAAGTGTCTCCTGTTACATTATGCCATCTTCTCTTCCTTCTCAGCATCTCTTAAAATGTCCTAGTGCTATTTTATCCCTAATACTTTCTGAGGTGGAATGTTATTAACTATAATTAAATATTCTTAGGAGACAGAATTTGCAGCCCTGCTGATATCTAACGAAATTGAGATGTTTTAGATTAAATTTGACAATTGAATTGCATTTCAGTGAAGTGTGATAGATTTTAAAATGCAATAATGTTTGTGTCAAATGGAAACGCAATACCATGTTGTTTAAAATCAGACACCCAGGATACTATTTATAGCTAAGAATGTTTTCTGTATTTTTATAAAGTAGTTCAAGCAGGAATAGGCATCAGCAGTCATGATGTGTATTTACATTTCAATAACACTATTATCTAATTACACACCTCTAGCCAATGTGTTAGCTTTGAATCAGTGCAAAATTTTCATGTGGTCTGACAGCAATTATGGAAGTTCATTTCCCTGAAAATAGGACCACATGGCAATAAAACTGAGTAAACAAACAGAAACTGAAACTGCACATTTGTGGCATACATTTTGAAATTATATACTGATATTTTTACAAATTATAATTTGTGAGGCGTAGTGGAGGTATATAGTCTACTTGTTTACCCCCCACTCAATTAGTTTTGAGTATGAAAAGCAAACTCTCTGCCCTCAATGCAGCCTATTCTTTGGGCTTCTGCCAGTGGTACAGTTTGGTAATTTTAGATTCTAGTCTTCATTAACCTGAGGAGGAATGTTCTCTAGATGTTAATATGTTTTGCTTCAAAATGTGGTAAGCCATCTTCCATCCCTGCTGTACCTGGGAGCCCTTTTGCTTGGCCTGCCGCCAAATCTTGTCCAGATGGCAACACTGGCTTCTGTGTGGGTCTCTGTTCTGGACATTGCTCCTCTGGGAGTAGGTAATTCTGCTGCATCTGAGCATCCAGAGAATTCAGATGCTCTAATCACAGCTGAATCAGAAATATAGCAAAGTGACCCTCTCCCAACAACAGTGGATCCAAAGGACTCAATGCCTGAAATTGCAGAGATGCAAAGGGCAGCTACATTTGCAAAGGGGCATGTTGAGCTCATTCATTCATCAATAATTAATCATTACTTAATTAATCATCAACTATTATGGTTGTTTATGACCCACAGGTGTGTGATTGGCCTACAGTTTGGGGATTACTGGGGTACTTCATGAAGGAGAAGCTGAAGCAGATTTTGACACTGGTTTTTACTGCTCCATGCTATTGTTTGTTGAACTGGACTGATGCTTGGAGTGTTCTGAACACGTCTCCCCTTTCCCCTTTTCAGCAAACCATGACAGAGAATTCTAGCTATAGTCCTTTATTGAATTAGATTGGCTTTGTAATACAGAGTACAAACAGAGCTGACTCCACCCTCAGGGAAGTTTATGCTGCTTGTGGCTCTAGATGGGAGGAATGCTGGACATCACTTAATGGGTCCATGTATGTGACTTGAAGATGAACCACTGTACTGATGAATTCATGCCACCTCCCCTCTAATGCTTGTTTTTCTGCAGTGTCTTCCCCCAAACTAGGGGCAGTCTGGTTCTCTCCAGCTGCTTGGCTAGTCTTGGAGCCTGTCAACCTTGGTTTTTTGGCTCAGCATTACAACTTCCTCTTTTTGTTGACTTCACATTTCAGAGTCTGGAATCTCTAGTTTGGAATGCTGCATTCTGGAATAAGCAGCCCCAATCCCTACATAGAAGACCTTTCCATTTGATCAATTGTAATTTTAAAAAAGGCGAATCAATATTCTGGTAAATAAAAACTTCTTACAACAAAGTGGGACTGTTATTTGTCCCTTGCCACAGGAAGCTGTCAGGTGATGATATTTCCCCCCATTCACATCACAGCATGCTGTTCCCTGCAGTTCAGTGTTCCCATGTAGATTCCGGCTAGGCAAAAGTCTAATCTAATTCCCCAACTTTGCATCCACCAGATGATTTAGACCATAACACCAATAATCTCTGACCATTGGCCATGCTGGCTGGGACTGATGACAACTGCAGTCCAAAAGGTCTGGTGGGCACCAAGTTGGGGAAGGATGCATTATATAATGCTTCTGATATCACTATGATAGTGGTCAGAGAATCAGCTTAGGACTTGGGAAGACCAGGACTCAGATCCTATGGAGACCCATGGATTTTACTGGGAGTCCAGGGACACTCAGTCTTTCAGGGCTGCTGCATGACTAAACTGGACAACTCCTTGTAAGATCAGCCATAGAACTGCTAAAAATGAATACATAAAAGTTCTTTCCATCATTTCCATGTCATTTTGCAGACCATTTTAAAGGATTAAAATGTGGGTAGCAAGCACATTGGCCTGTCTTCTGTGCCCTGCACTTTGCTTTTCCTCAAAACATTGACAGGAAGGAAGGAAGGAAGGAAGGAAGGAAGGAAGGAAGGAAGGAAGGAAGGAAGAAAACATTTAAGTTCTCTGCTAGCAAATAAGTAAAAATTCAGCAAGATACTATATCCTGTCCCCAGGTGGTGCTATGAGTACTCCTGGGACAATGTAACCATGAAACAAAGCAAAACCAAAAAATGTGGTTGGAAAGCATTTTGTTAAGATCCCATTGCTGGTTTGTTTGTAGCTCCGGCAGCAGAAAGGTAGTTGTGCTTGACATTCACGGCTATTATGCACAACAGCCATGAATTATGGATGGATTATAACAGTCAGGCAATCTGCCTACCAGAGCAAAGCTATCTAAGTAGAGCAACTGTTTACAGCCTTCCCTGCTAGTGCCTTCCAAAGACACCAGAGGCCTGTTTTCCTAGCCATTCTCCTCTGTAGCCCCTGTTTGTTTTGCTTGACAGCAGTGGGAAGAACACCATTGTTAACAACTGCACAAAGACAGAAAAATCAATCTTTACCACTGCCCGAAGCATTTAACTTAACAAAGTAATGCTGATGAATATCCAATCTGTGACAAATAGCTTGTTTTGATTGTATATGCTTTGTGATTAAAGTTGCAGGAGCAGTTTATATTTAGAAGGCTGTGTCACCAGGATTTATTTTTTTTAAATAAGTCTATCTGATTCCATCTCTTTTGTGCTTTTCTGTCACTCTGCCCATCAGCTGGTTTTGGCTTTTATAATTACTGCAGTGGGATGCGGGAGGTGTTAGCTGCATACCACAAGAACTATGCACAGAGAGCTAAACTAAACATTCGGCTCATCATACACAGGACTGGTTTGTGCATCGTGACAACCCACCCTGGAATAAGCTATGCAAGATGGGTTGTTTATGAAATAACCCATAGTACGCCTGCCGGATAATCAAGCTTGCTGTGGGCTGCCTCCTCCCTTCCTCCTTTGGTTCTCCTGCAGGTATTCCAGGAGACTCCATGACAGGTCCTGCATATGCCCCTGTCAAAATACATTGAATAGCCCTGTCAAGAAACTGCTTTCAAAAGCAACCAGAAATTTTGACAGCCAGATGCCCCATTCCATGCTCCTCTAAAAGGGGCAGCTCATATTTTTCCACTTTCCCAAGGGGAGGAGTCTTGGTAAGAGTGGAAAAGTGTGATGAATCTGTCAAGAGTCAGCTCAAAAACCAGAAACAAAATAAAAAACAAATAAACAAATCCAAAAAATCATCCTGGAATAGCTTATGATGAAAAGATCACTTGTACTGTTGGCTTTTCTTTCTGACAACTGTCAAAGGAAAAGACGCATGCCTCTCTTGGTCATTTTTCAAGATGAGTCCCTGCTGTATTTTGACAGCGGATGTTACGCAGGTCATTGCCTGAGGTCTGCTATTCCAGGTCCATGTGGGTGCACATCTGCTCGTGCAAGTTCAACCAAAAACAAATTCCAAAAATGCATTTATCTTGCATCAAAAAATAAAAGTGGGGAGACTAACCAGTGACAGCCCCTCCAACGTGCCCCTTTTGCACACTGAAGGGGCTGCCCGTGTCACTAGCCGTCAACTCAGAAACTGCAAGTGTGATCTCCAGAGGAAAAAAGGCTGTAGCTGTTGCCACAAGGCTTGTGTTGGGCTGAAGGAACTGCAGTTTTGCTTCAGCCTGGAAGGACAAAGGTACCTGATTTCAGAGACCTTCGAGGCATGAAATCACAGTTGATAGGATTGTGCTGCAAAAAAACACCAAGGGCAGGTTGCCTGAAGAGTGGTCTCCTTCCATAGATACCTATCCAAACCCTAAAACCAACTTCAACTCCTTCAGGCATGCCCACCAAATGCAATGAGACAGGTGACTTCTAAGAAGGCTGTTTCAGCGCTAGTGACTCGGTTGCATGACGCCCTTCCCAGAAAGACTTACCGATACGCTGTGGTCTTTTCAGAAACATTTTATTTTGGAAGCCTTTTCAGGTGTGTGTTTTTTTAAATCATTTTATGGTGTTTTAAAATCTTTTCCTTACCTCTGGCTTTTAGTTTGGTATGCCCTTTGGTTGCATTGTGTTTTAAATATTCATCAATTCATGGTTTTATTTTTTGTGAACTGCCCAGAGAGAACTGCTTGGGCTATTGAATGGCAGAGCAATTTAATATATAATAAAATAATAGGAATAGCCTTGCTCTGCGTTGTGGTGGGGACTATACGGCTGAAAGGTTTACTGGGCACAGAACCTGGGTTAGGGAATATTTGTGGCTTACTTGCAGTAGATGTCTTCTCTGGCATTCCAGACCTTATGAAGGCAATAATACTTGGCTTGCTGGTAAGTAGGTATGGCTGAAGAATGTCTGTTAAGTGCTTGGAGGGCAGGAATGTACTGACACTATATTTAATGATGGTTAAGAGGTCAATCTATCCTTTATAAAATAGTGATAAAATGGAGGTAGGTGTGCCTGTTATTAATACATCACAGAGCTGAGGCTCTGGGCACATCTCTGAAGCTTTCTACTGCTTGTTCTATCTATTTAACATGGGCAGATTTTACCCTAATTTTCTTAGTAATTGCAGCAATTAATTAAGGCAATAAATTACCTGGGTCATTTTTTTAAACTGAATACAAGGGGGAAGAGTTTATTTTACATGCCTCAGCATGATTTGTCAGAGATAACTTCTCACAGAATGATTCATGAATACTGCAGATTTAATTCCTCTGGCTAAGAGCAAAAACCCATTTAGAACTGGGAAAACCATTAAAACAGAATCAGTTTCAAATGCATGCATTTATCTGGTGATGAATCTGTGATGATACTGGCAAGAATTGTTAGAAAAGTCAATTGCTGGGCTTTGGCCTTGACGTTTCTGCATGATTTAGCCTGCCATTTAATATGCTGCTTGTAGACCATTCCAGAGCAAGGAAGCAATAAGAAACCTTGTTGAGCGCTATTGAACAGAGCAGGTTTCCATGCACACTGAGTTCAGTGAGTAACACCCTGATTGCAGTTGCTCCACACATGTAATAAAGAAGGAGGGGGAAACATTCACAACTAGTGAGGCTGGGAGCAAACCTCATAAACAGGAACTCTTAATAGACTGAAGATCTTTCCCCTTCCAGACTGAGCAGCAGTATTTGGGGACCACCACCCCAAGATTCTGCTAAAAGAGTCAGTGTGGCTGTTAAAATCTTGTGCATGATCTTGAGCCAGTTGGCCTAACCAACCTCTTAGGGTTGTTGTGAAGACACAGGGGCACACGGAAGGCTGGGAGAAAGATGCTATAGATTTGTCAACAAACCTGGTGACAAGGGGTGGGCAGCTTGTACCCCTGCAGATGCATTGGTGTGCATCTTCTATAATCCCTCACCATTAGCTATGCTGGCTAAGGTTGCTCGAGGTTATAGATCAAAACATTCACAGGTCTCCAATTTGTCCAGTTCTGTACAGGAGGAGTTCCTGAAAACATACGATGCTTCCCTTGCTGACTATTTGCACTTTGAATGCGGAATGTGGCAATTTGCTTCCTTGTAGGCAAGATCCTAAAGATGCATAATAAAAATTCTCCAAGGACTACATGAGCTTTCAATGGTCTTCTAAAAACAGTGCAACATTTACTGTACTAAATATTGAGGTACCTAATTCAAAGAGGCTTTTGATACGAAGCAAGCTGAGCTCTGTGTTTACTTGCATGAAAGATTCTTCGCTGTTCTTGGCACAAGATATCAGCACAGCTACTCTTCTAGAAAGTCATTTTATCTTTTTAAACAACATCTTTTTATGTTTGTTCTGATCTTAGAAACAGGCCAGGGCCAGAGAAATACTGCCTGTAGCCCCACATTTCTTTTAGCTGTTTCCCACCCCAGCTGTATATGGGGGCTCAGTGCCAGCTGAAAATGGCTGGATCCAGCAGGCAGCCTCTATGGATGTCTAAGGTTATGAGAAAGGTGGGTTAGATCTGGTTTTGCCTACATTATACCCTCAGAAGAATTTCTTTGTATTTGTCCAAGATTCTGCATAGTACACCATTGTACTGCTCTGGAACCACAGTTTTCAGTTCACCCCGGCCTTCCAGGTAGAGACCTGTTCTCCCCTGCAGAGGAGGGCAGGACATGCTCCAACAGAGCAAAGCTCAGGGAGCCAAGGTTCAGTTTGGATGCCAGGAAGAACTTCCTGGACCCTGAGGGTATGGAATGGGCTTCCAAGGGAGGTGGTTGAGGCCCCATCAGTAAGAATATTCAAGGAAAGGCTAGACATGCATATGGTAGGCATGTCGTGAGTAGAGTCAGCTAGAGCCGGGGGTCAGACTAGATGGCCCGGGAGACCCCTTCTGACTTGCTCTGTTTCTGTTTTTCGTTTTAGGAAGTATAATGGGTGGGCCATAATCCATACACTGGACCAGTTTGCAGGTTCACTCTGTCTTAAACCAGTAAAACATATTTGTTTAATTTGTAGCACTTGTTGGCACTTGCTAGGCATTATTTGTCTAATGACCCATCCAGGCATGGCTGGTCATATCATTTGAACCCAGTCATGGTCTTTAGAAACCACGAGAAGAAACAACAGTACGTTGTATGGTTTCTCTGTACCACCATGGGTTGTTGCGTTGTCTGAACTCAGAATCATGGTTTCTGTAGACCTGGTATGCAGCGATCACTGAATTCTCTGGAAGAAGTGGCAAATAATGCCTAGCAGGACCAATCAAGAAGAGGCATGTGACATAGGCAGGAAGCGATGCACTTTGGGATTGGATTTCAGCTGCAGTGACTGATGGGATACATGTCAACAGCAGGAGACCTAAGAGGGGAGCATGGAAACCACAATAACATAGAACTAGGCAAATAAACAAATGAAGTTTAAATGATCCACAAAAGCAGGTTGTTTACCTGTAACTGATGTTCTTCGAGTGGCCATCTGTGCAGTCACACATATGGGTTCTGCGCCTGCGCAGTGCCTTTGGCCGGAAGATTAACAGCTAACGGTTTTTTGGCGGGGACTCTGCTCCCCCTCCCCCCTAGCAGTATATAAGGAGCAGAGTGACCGCCA
>NW_025336481.1:30740124-30786618 GCF_004798865.1 Varanus komodoensis | reverse complement strand
GTCCCATTGATTTTAATAGATCTATTCTGGACCTAAACCAAGGCTTTTATTGTACAATGGTCCTGCCCCAGTCCTGCAAATGTATGTGGGCTCCAGATACCATTTCCTTCCATTTCTAGCCACCCCTGCATTCATACTTCTTCCACCATTTTTAGCAGAAAATAATGAAGAAAATATGAAAGAGATACACAATGCTTTTTGATTTGTATTCATGGGAGCCCTCCATCTAGAAGCATGTCTATTAGTTTTGAATCTGGGGAAAAAACCCTGAATTGAATATTCTTGATTTCTGCTTGAAATTGCTTCTCTTCCAGAAAGTGAGGCTAGCATTTTACTTCTAGTGGGGAAGGGTGTTGTTGATCCAGAGTTTGCTACATGAACAACTCCAGAAAAGCTTGGAGCTATGCATTCCTTTTTGCATTCCTGTTCAACTGGCTCCCCACTTCATATTGTGTTGCACAAATGGGAAATGCACTGGTGACCCACTTCCAAATGCCACTTGCAGTGCAGAAGTGCCTCTGCATCTAACCCACACCTGCAGTCTGAGCAAGAGAATTTGCATGCAGAAGCCACATATTCCCCTCTGTAGGATTAGGATGTTGGAATGCATCCTCCATACTGGTTATAAAATGGAGATAAAATGGTACTTGAGAATATGAGAACCTGGAAAAACAATCAACGTTTTGTTATGGTTGGTCCAGAGTGGCCCGCTCAGCCAGCCCATACTGACCCCTCCTTACCCCAGGTCTAAGAGAAAGAAACCTCCCTTTTGCAATTGGTTGCAAGTCTCTGCAGATAACCTGGCTGAGCGCATCTCAAGGCCAAATACTTCTAATCAACAAACTGCTGTTGTTCTTATTGTTGTGTGCTGTCAAGTGGTCTGTGACTTATGGTAAGTCTATGTATGAAAGCCCTCCAAAGTGCCCCCTCCATGACAGCCCTGATTGGCTCTTGTAAATTCAAGGCTGTGGCATTCTTTATGGAGTCAGTCCTATTGACTAGTAATCCTATTGACTATTCAATAATGAGGAGTCTCTAGAATCCATCTTAGAAGTGGGGATAAGAGATTACTGGACAGTCAGCTGACCAAAGCAAGGGATTCTTCTGGAAGGGAAGTATGGTGTCTTTCTTTCTTGGTACTAGAGATAAGACTTCTGGAAAAGAAGGGGTCTTTACAGGTAAAAATCAACTTTTCACATGAGCAGAAATTATTCCACCAAACCAGAGGGATTTTTACTTTGATTGATGCTACATGTTACTGACTTTCCAGAAAACACCTTGAAAGCTGTCAAGCTTTGATAAAGGACTGTATTTGAAAAGCCTTCCATGTGATATGCTGGAAAAGAAACAAAGGAGAGAGGTTTGCTCATGACACATAAGTAATATGGAGCCTTTTCTCTGGCACCCCCAATGTTCTGCATTTTATTTATTTATATCGTGCGTGTGTAAAGAGTCAGCGAGCATACACTAAATATTTTTAAATCTCTAAGTAGATCCCATATAAGCATTGCAATCATATTTATAATCAGATTTAAAAAGCAGCACAGCTTCACAGAAAGATTCTGCTGTTCTCATGTATGATTTTTTGGAGATCTTCACTGGAGATCTACACTATTCTTTTGGATATCTCTTTTGGAGAGCATGAGCATGGCTCTTTTCTAAAAAGTCAACTGATTTTTATTTATTTATTGGTATTGCATGTCCTTGTGCTGCTTTGCTGTGCTGATTCTCTTGCTGTGTATTGAGATTATTTTCTTGATTTGATCTGCCTGTTGTATTGGATCTTATTGCAGCCTTAATAATTAACTAGTTCACTAGGGCACAATCCAGGCGGGATGCCCCAAATCCCCCAAACATGGAGATCACAGCATCTTGTTTGGGGTGGGAGGAGCATGAAGGCAGATTCCGTTACCCACCCTACTAAACACTTCACCAATTTGGGCTGAGTTTGGCACCTCAGGACACCAGGAGAGGAGGCTGAAGGTGTCACCAGGATACTTTATACTATCTGTCTTCTCTACCCCCGTCCCCGCAAGCCTATCTCTAAGGTCACTCATAAGACCTCGGTGCCACCACTGATAACTGTTCTTTCTGCACCAACTGCAGTGGTGAGGGAGGGCATTCGGGTTAGCTCTGGCCTTGGAACCAGTTTCTGGAGCTGGAAGTCCGAAAATTCTATGTTTCTCTTGGCTCTGTTTAAGTGGCCAAGGATTGCTATGCCTGTGTCTGTTCCAACTTCTTTCTCATATGCAGAAATCCCGCATGGAAATTGATTCTCTCCTTCTTTATACTTGTGTAAATGGATGAAATGTAGGGAAAGGGATCCTAACAGTGAGCCGTATTTATAATCTGAGCTCTCCTGTGAAATCAAGCATTTCCCAACATTTGTTCTGTTTAAGCAAAAATAGACTGTTCACTCTTCAGCTGGTGCTTCAATTTAACCATTTTTTGGTGCAGTTTTGAGTCTTGTGGGCAGCTGCATTACTATGTCATGGGATTTATGACCTTGTGATGTGCAGAACATTAGAAACCTGGAGGTTCCTGGGTTCTTCATCAGTTTACAAAAAGATTTATGGATTTTGCTGATGCAGCTCATAGCTTCAGCCATATCACTGAAGAATGTTATTAAATAGAATCAACGGGACAATAAAAGGGGGAATGAAAGAGAGACAGAATGCTTCTGTGTTTGGCTGAGATTAGCACAAAATTTTAGAGCAGATACATATGGAGATCTGTGCACAAAATAGTTCTCCTGGAAAGTGCATTAAAGGTGCAATGCTATACAAGTTTAGACAGAAAAAGGGGCCTACAACTCCTAGGAACTGAAGGCTTTTTTGTCCAAATGTGCATTAGAGTGTGTTGTAAGAGAAGTAATTTGGTGCTGAGAGGGCCCGGCAAGACTATTAAATAGTTTAACCTCCACCCCCTGCCAAAAATCCATTTGCTACATATTTGTCTGCAGAAGCAGTTTCTAATACCAAGCAAGCTGTGTTTTGGTTAAGTAAAGAAACAGTCTGGTTTTTAAGATACTGGCCAACACACATCTGGCCTCCATTTTATGACAATGGGCTCAAATAAATTTAGCCCTTTTCACAACAGCTCATCTCAAGCCGTTGCAAGCACTTGAGAAAACTGGTGGCAGGCCAGTCATTCAGCCTGTATAAAATTGAAAAGGACGTTTCCTCCGAGATGAATGAATGAGCAATATTTTTTTAAATCCTGAAGTCTTATTGATGGTAGTTGGAATGGTTTCATTTCAAAAAAAAATGGCATCCATAAGGCAAGCAGGATCTCACTTTTGAGAGAAGCAAGGACAAAGTCAGTAGCAAGAACTGCACTGTATTGTGGACCAGTGGATACCAGTATGTGCTGCCAGTATTAACCTGCTCTGTGCTATATCAGCTTCTCTTCAATGTATGTTATCACCCATATATTATGTACAAGGAACTTACCGCAACTTGGTCTGGGGGCACCAAGTTGCAAGAAGACCACAACAGATGCAGTGAGAAATGAGCCACTCGAGAAGGGAATGTGAGCATCAGCACTGCTCCCCTCTACCCTGTCCTGCACATCTTTTAAAAATATGCATGGCCTTTTGCTTGTCACATAAGCTCTACTGCCATCATGTGGCGAGTCAAAGCAAATCCTCGGCATAGTGAGCCGCAGAACAGAGGACAGCTTGCATCACTGGATTAGTCAAAATATCCTTCCTCTTGTGCCTGCTATCTTCATCAGGCACATACAGAATTCACTTTTGTCTCAAAAATATTGAGATGCTACTATTTCACACGATAGAGGCTTGTTTTGTCATGTGCTAAAATGTGCCAGTATACATGTTTATAACTGTCACAAGAACTAAGGTTTAAGAAACTTTGCTCAAAGATGTGATGTATTTCTTCCACAAGCCATATGTGCTCTTTGCTGAAGTTTCACTTAGTGTATTACATAACCACTCTTGGCTGCTGGCATGAGCCTGATTTTCAGTATCTATACACATCAAACAGCAGTATGCAGACTGGGTGGTAATTCTGGAATTTTCTCCTCCATTATGCAAAGAAATTCATACACAGCTACTTTATAGAATTTAAGAGTGATGACTAACCAAGAAAAAACAGCTCCTGGTATCCTGGTCCCTCTCCAGAGACCTCATCAGTGTGCCATTGGAAGAAATGGGCAAGAGACAACTGGCACAAAAAGGCTTATTAGACATATGGGATTTAGCTGGGAGGTAGAGGATTTGGGAGAAACTAATCTCTCTCCAAATAGTTCAGATTTATTTCTTTCACATAGACTCTCATGTGGCTGCCCATAACCTGAAACTGGAAGGCTGTTGTGGTTAAGTGCCATAAGAGCTCTCCAACCTATGGCAAATAAAAATAACCTTTTTATTTAATGACTATTTTAAAAATTAATTTTATCATTAACAACCGCTTTTTGTTTTTATGTAATCTTATTGAATTTGTTAGCTTTATTGCTTTTAATTCTGCGCTGTAAGTTGTCCTGAGATGCCGAGGCATGTGGTAACGGGATACAAAAGTTTTAAATAATAAATAAAAAAGCCCTAAGGTTGGAAGGCTACAGGCATCCAATCAAGTGAGGTGAAGATTCCTTCCATTCTCCTGCTCCCCCTCCAAAGCACTTAGATGATTGGTTCTGGCCATTCCTCCTCTCCTCACAATGAAGGTCTGAAGCAAAGCCTGGGTTTGGTGGAAGCTGGTAGTGCCCAGCACCTGTCCTAAAGGTCTTTAGTCTAGTGTAACCGCACCAGCTAAGAGGACCCCTATGAAGGTGAAGTGCCTGCTGTGCCCTTGGGAGTCCTGGCCTTTTCTTGTGATGAGCTGATGCTACCTGGACACAAGATTAAGCCTCTAAGTTGTTCTGTAGAGAGCGGATTTAGTGGCTGACTTCTGAAAAATTTCCACTTAGCTGCTATCTGAAATATATGTCTAGTTGCTGCTTTCAGGAAAGAATGTCAGCTACGACTTTTGATTTCTTACCCTTGCCAGCCCTGTCAGAGCGCCCCGGGGTGTGGAGACACTGTCATGATTTGCGTGGTCTAAGGCTCTGTAATCCCTGCTCTGCAATTCCATAAATGCAGGGTTGCAGGACTACATAGTAAAACACTTTCTTGAAAAAACAAACACGAAGAAGCATCTCCCTTTAACGTTTTGGCTTTACTTTTACAAAGATTAGGAGCTGTCTAACTGAAAGTATAAAAATGCATCCCCCCAACAATAGTGTGTGTTCTTAAAAATTTTTGTAATGCAGAGTGTAGCAAAGAATATAGGACAGAAAGAAAGTCATTTCTAACCAGTGAAGAAGATTCACAAGAAGTCATAAAGTTAATACTAAGATAATAAACTAGCAGTGCAATGTTATAAACATGAAGCAGCTTTTTACATTACCAAAAAAATTACAGCTTTTTAAATACAGAAATAGCACCTTTTACAAAAGGAATTGAGAAATGTAAACGTGGTAGGTAGATTCAAGTATATAAATTATTCACACACTCGTCTCCTGCAAATGCTTCAGTACCAGAATACGAAGATTTTACAAGCCCTGAAATCTTGCACAATTTGCATCAGTGCAAAGAATATTGTCTGCCTCTCCTGAAGCAGTTTTGCCCATTTTACTCAAATGAAGCCATGGAAATTCTAGGCCACCATGGCAGCCTGGGGTGCCAACACTGCAGGCTCAAGTCTTACCAACAGTCAAATCCTATAGCTTTGGTCCTGCCTCTGTTTACAACGATGGATTCCTGCCAATTATTAATGATAAAACGATCAGGCCCAGAAATTAGCCTTGTCACATCATCATTTTGGCATTGGACCTGATTCTGTTCTCCCTCAATATACATAGGTCTCACCTCATACAGGTACAAAGATTAGAATCTAATCCCCTTATCTGATTCTCAATTCATGCAGCATGACAATCTTCAGCTTCCCCACTGTACATAAAGCAGACAGACACAAGTACATCAACCCAAGCACTGTCTGATCACTCAAGTATGTGATGTTACCACAGGATTACCCTTTGCTCCTTTACCCTTTCAAGTGAGCTTTTCCAGAGCTTCTAGCTTGGGGATAACGTGCCAAACTGTAATTGGGAAGAAATTCTCCCCTTTTCCAATCAACAATACCTTTTACAGGTTCAGCTTTTCCCTAGCAGCTGTTCAAAGTCGTTGTGCCTCACACATAATTGTATTTTCTCCAAAATAGTTTTATGGAGTTGGGTATACAAACAGATATGCTCATCAAAAGGCACTGTGCCAATGGAAAAAATCTCACTTCTTTCATCGCTTCCTATTCTGCATGACCAAAAGAGCAATGACATCCTAAGAAAGCAGTCTTTGGAAACTGAACATGACAACATAGTTGCATCAAAGAGACATGCTGCCTTTATAATGTTTGAGGGAGTTTTTTGCATTCACCGTCCATTTGAGAACCACCCCAATATTACCACATGCAAGACTTATGGAGGAAGGAAGGCTGATGACAAGCAGGTACGTACATCTTAAGGTCTTTCTGTTAAAAGAAACTAGGAGCTGAATCCAGAGTCATGCTTAGAATAGACCAAACTGAAATCAACAGGGCCTAAGTTAGTCAGGACTAACTGGTGATTTCAGTGGGTCTAGTCCAAGCAGTACCGAATCTGTATCCAGGTCTGTACGCTTTGAGCCAGAACTGGTACAGAAGTGGTAACTAGTTGAGAAGCAGCAGGCAATGCTAACAGAAGATTTCATTTCAGCTGGGAAAACATGAATGTAGTACATGAATGAAACAACATTACCAGGTAAAAGTAATATGAACATGCTCAATTTGTAGTGTAAAAACTTTAAAGAAACCAACAGTAACCAGGTTCTCCTTCTGCATGTTTTAAATATTTTTCTACTGTGATTTTACTGTTCAGATTTAAGAAAGACTCATCACTCTCCTTGTAATGCTGTTATTGGTTTAACCTATCATAAAGGTACTGCATTCCCAATTTATTTTGCAGCTCCACTAGAATTCATACTTAATTTCCTTTTAGTAACACATTCCATTATTTAAAATTAAAATCAAGCACACTAAAATCACCTTTCTTCCTAAACCTGGTAAAATGACAGATCAGAAAACATGTGTGATTTCAGGAAACATAAATCATGACTACAAAGTCATCCCTAGGTCAAAAAAGAGTCAGTAATAGTATCAATTTACTTGATTATAAATTCAAAAGTTTTAAAGTATCATGATGATAGATTATCTTTTAAAACCAGCATTAGTGAAAAAAATCCAAATCTATACCATTCATAAAACATTAGCTGTCCTCAAGTGCCAAGAGCTGATGTTTCAGGACTCTCAAATAATGCATATTCTCAATTTCTTCTTCAACAAGGATCAGAGCGAGCCATTGATTAATCTAACTCCTTTCACCAATCCCTCTATAGCTTTGCAATTTCTCTGTGTGGCTCTAATTCCTCTACACATTACTAGCATACATTCTTCCTGACCTCAACAGCCACTCATACCATAAATACTTCACTCATAGGGTTATTCAATGAAAATTAGGTATCATCACTGTGGACATCATGCCAGTCCATCCTATAGGCATTATTAGTTGAACTAGTTAGAGTAGTCCTTGCAGTGCCTGTGGCAGATTCCAGATAAGGCACTTAACATGGTACCATAAATGAAGTCCTGGCTCAGCTGTAAAGTACATGGAATTGTAGGTCTTATATTTCAGCTAGGGATGCATTGCTACCATACATGTTATTTGTGAAATAACCTGCTAGTTTCTACAGTTTGAGGAACAAACTTTTGTGCCAATTGGTAATTAAGTTGCACATTTTGTGCCAGAAGCAAAGAGAACAACTACAACATTCATTAATACAAACGCCAATGAAAAATTAAAACTTCACAGTTCTTTTGGTCTTAAAGTATTTCACATGAATACATTCATTTATACTGCAAGTTATTAGACTTTTGCTTAAGAAGTGCAGGAAAACTGTACATCAATCAATCACATTCAAGTACTCTGCAAAAGTCTGCTGTTCGGAAGTCGCACACCACCTCTATTAAATCCAGCTCCAATGATCGAGCAAAGAAGCAGCTGCTACACCAGTTCACTTGGAAGTCTCCCCAGCCCACCTCACACACCAACACTGGATAATCAAATTTGTAAAGAGTGCCCCCTTTTCTTTAAGTGCTAGCTATCTTACCTTTTTTGGATGTTGGAACAGACGCTCCTAAACTGATACACCTATCTTATTATGGTAAGAATTCTTAAAGCCCCTAAAACAGAATCTGATGCTCCCTTAAGGTTGGCATGCACACAATTTGAATTGGAGTTAATATTTACACAACGAATGGAAATCATGAGGGAGAAAGTAGTGAAATAGTGGGATAAATGCACTGAGGGCAAGTGTGCCTGTTTTAACTCATTTTCTCTTTCTTAATGTAGCAACTGATTATTTCTGTAACAAGGATAAAGCCCTGTTCTCAGCTGCCCACACCACCGCCTTAGGAGGACAGCTACATTAGTCAGAGCTATTGCTGGAAATTTCTAATCTTCTTTGAGCAGAACTGGTTGTTCTGCTCTGGCTGCCTTCATGTTTTCGCCATACAACAGGATCTTCAAGGCTACCGGGTGTCTTGAAAAATGCTTCTTGGGGTGTAGGACGCATGTTCTTAGGAGTCAGTGGGGTTGAAGAAGGCTATTCATAAAAAGAAGACAAAGCAATTCAGTAGGAGTTCTCTCTCAAACCCCAAGTCTTTCTTTAGCTGAACAAATTTGAATTTCCAAACACCTTGGGTTTCAGACAACTTGATAAGTCACACTCCAGTGCTGAGTATAGACTCTTAAGAATCATGGACTGCTGTTGTTGACAGGTGGGGCAACCTAGCTACTATAACAAGCCATGGTTTGCTAACCACAAACCATCTACAAACAACTGCAAAACAGCAAATCATGGGATCTCTTCATGGGTTGTTATTAGGGCAGCTGGGTTCAAACACAACAGTCCATGTTTAACAACCACCCATGGTTCAACGACACCCTATATTCAACAGCTGAGTGGGGGTTATCATAGTCTGTGAACCTAATCCCAATTCAATAGGACGCAGTGCAAAGCTGGCTCTAGTTCAGCTGGGCACAGGCTTGGCTGTGCATACCAACTTGCATAAGATGGTTAGCAAGGAAAATGTCAATCATTTGTTTGAAAAGAAAAAAGGAGTCAGTATTTATCTGGACATTTTTATCCTGCCTTTCCATTTTTGGAAAGTATCCAAGGCAGTAAACCAACTTAAGATACAATAAAAATAAATAGCTAAAATCAACTTTTAAAAAAATACCACAGTAGTTATCATTAATTAAAAATAAAAGGTTAATGGACTGGGTGGAAGGTCTCCTTCAGTCCTCTCCTCTGCATACATATATGTTAAATGTATTGATTATGTGGATTAGATGCGGTTTCCTGGAGAAAACCTTGCACACCACTCCAGATGCTAGATGGAGCCTCAAATGGCACATTCAGTGGTTTCCAGTTCAACAGGGCAGACTTCCCCAGTCTGCTGTCCTTAAGATATGTTGGACTGCAACTCCCACCACTTCAGTGGCCATGTTAGCTCAGATCTGCAGTCCACCATATCTGGAGGCTGCCAGGTTGGAAAAGGCCGAAAGGGAAAATACACACAGTCTTGCTTGCCTCAACAAATATAGTGCTGTAACTTAGTGAATCAGTTTCCCTTAAGACCACTAAAGTACCTGCATGGTTTAGTGATACAAATTACTGTAACATAGCAATTTTATCTGTATGGCTTACAGCCAAATTGACATAAATGATACAAATAACCCTCTTTACATCTAGGAATTTATGTTCCTAATACGGAAAATTTCCAGTGGTGACTAATTTATTTGGCTGATAGGATGTAGGATGGATGGCATACTGAATGGAGAGCAGCTCTTCTAGATGATAACCTCTGAAATGATACCTGGTCTACTTTCCCAACAAAGCAGACAATTGATTTGGTAGATGGGGCTTATTCCTCCCACAAAGCCATTTGAGTTTCACACCCCTGGTCTAAACACTAGGTCACGTAGAACAAATTCCACCACTCAAAGCTGTAATTCACACAGGTCATTGTAAACTGAGCAGCAGCAGAGCCCTATAGCAGTCACATCAATCAACATGTCTTATGATCTCAGTGTTTTGGATGTTCCCACCGTCCCAACGCACACAGAAGAAAGCGGATGTGCACACTTAGCTAGGTTCTGGGAGTGGGGATCTGTTGGATTCCCTGGGCAGGGCTCCTTCTGGGGCCACGAGTTCGACCTTCTGAGGGGCATGCCCAGTGTTGGCACAGCACTTGCAAGGAAAGGGATGTGACAGGAATTGCTTTGTGTGCAAAATCTGCCGGATCCCCTTGTTTCAGTTTTTCATACCACTTTAATGGTGAATGTGCTCAGGGTCTGCAGGCCACATGCTAGGAACTGAGCTGCATGTGCTGCACAAGCAGCTCCATTCTTCTGTGCTCACTGCTGGGGAAGGAAGCCGAGCACCTGGAATGGTGGCCAGTGCAGCCTCTTGTTGTAGCCCTTCTCCATGCACACCACCACGGTCGCCAGCAAGTGGGGAAGGCAGCTAGCTGCCTCGCTTGCTGCACTCTTTTTGCAAGCACATTGCTGCCGCCACTGCTGGCAAATTTAAGCAGGGAAGAAGGTTGGCTGTTGGGAATGGCAGCTAGGAAAGGATGCCGGTTGTGCAGGGCGAATGCTTGCGGATTTCCTCTTGGCTTGCTTTGCAGGTGTAAAGGGTTTATCCCAACCCTACGACGAGAATCAAGCCTCATGCACAGTGCAAGCTGTGTCTTTTTTCTGCTTTAGATGCAAGCAGCTTTTGTGCTGTTTGCATGAGACATGAAAGAAAGCTTCTGGTTGCATTTTTTGTTCTGTGAGCATTCATGGGCTCCCCTTCTACTCAACTCACTTTCTAAGTGAGTGCCAAGCATGAAAGGAAGTCTGCGAATGCTAGAGGGATGGATTCATTGGAGCTTCAACACATTCCTAGTTGTAGCCAAATAGCACTTCTGGGGACCAAACAGCTTCTATCAGTGCCATGGAAATACATGGTT
Organism: Varanus komodoensis; assembly: GCF_004798865.1. Classification (NCBI taxonomy): domain Eukaryota; kingdom Metazoa; phylum Chordata; class Lepidosauria; order Squamata; family Varanidae; genus Varanus; species Varanus komodoensis. Next base: position 30,775,510 of record NW_025336481.1, on the reverse strand, counting down.
CCTCTTCCCCACAGCAATCCTCATACACTCTCATGTTTTTCTTAAGGGTTGGGGGACTCCCTAAAGCATTTTTTGTGGGGCTGAAAAAGGAAGAACTGGAAGGGAAAGTCCCATTATGTGAAATGATGCTGCAGTCCTCACGTGGGCATTCCAGATAGGGTAACCACTTCTGCCAACACAAGGGCTTCTATTTCACTCTAATGAAGGGCCAGCGGTGCATGTACTAAACAACAGATGCTGTAAAGCTGCCTTCTTCTGTGTACGTAGGAGCTCCAAATACTTGGCACAGAACATATATGGCTTTAGATAAATGTGAATGACTTCAGTGGGATGAAATGTACATAACTAAGCACAGGAATTTAGCTGTGGAATTTATAAATAAGCACCTGCTGATTTCATTCATGTCCAGCTGAACCTGCTTACTAAGTAAAACATTTAGCAGGAATCTTATAATGTTCATCTGCCCAAAGGGAACACAGCAACTAGCAGAACTTTTGGCTTAAACTGGGCATTATAAAGGTGGTTGGGTGGCCACATTGCCCTCCAGAACCCACCAGGGGCCATATGTCACTTCTACAGCTGAAATTACCAGGTGACAAAAGTTTCTGTTTTTCGCTTTTTGTTTTTTTCCGCTACTGCTGTGAAAATGTGTCAGGGTCAGCACAAATGGCTATGAGACCCCCAACCATAGATGGATATGTTGCTTACCTCATTATAAACAATCTTTTTTACACACTCCCATGCTTTTTAAATCTCAGCTTCACCCTAACTCTGACTTCTCACCTGCTGTAATTTCAGAAGAGTGACTGGATGTCCCATGCAAACAGGTGCATCTGCTTTAATGGTGCTACAAGCAGATCCTAATACAGGGCTCAGGTGTACAGCTGAATGAATCTGCTGGTGTGATTCCAGGCTTGGTAGCTGCGATGAATTTGAAGTGACCACTGCTGGGGTCCCAATGAAAACAGGTGCTGTAGATGGAAGGCCAGGCATACTAAAGTTCATGCACGTGACATTTGGAAAGGAGCTGGCAGGAGCAGAAGAAAGTTGGCTTGTTACTGCTGGAGAATAGATAAGAGGAAATGGTGCCAATGCTGAAGATGGAACCATCATACAGGGAACATTGAGTGGAGGTAAATGGCTTGAAGGTAGGCTGACAGGACCAGGAGTTTGATTGGCAGGAAACAGGAAATTAAAACCATTTAATCCTAAACAAGAAGAGAAGAACAGAGGCAGATACTGCAATTAGTAAGATGTCCTTTTCTACCAAGAAGGTAGGCAGGCATGCATAGGAGCAATAAGCTCAGATTAATAAACCACATTCCAAGGAGACCATATAAATCTGTTTATTCTTTATTGCCTATATGCGTACTCCGTATGATTTCAAACTACTGAATGGAGTGGGGAATATACATGTTTATGGCTGTGATTGCACAATGGAGCATGATTGCTAAAACTCCACTCAAGATCTTCCACTTAGAGAAGAATTCAAAGAATCTGAGCTCCATGATTTAAAGCAAGCAGATTTCTAGCACTTTGTTCCACAGGAAAAAAAAGCATGAAATATTTGCGCAGATTCTTCTAAGTTTTAGAAAACAGACAGAATAATCCAGTAGGAGTGGCAGAGAAGCCATTTCCAGATGTTTTAGACATCAGATTTCAGTATTCTTGACCACTGGCCATGCTTGCAGAGGCTTCTGAGGGATTAAGTCTCATATACGTGGAAATCTACTTTTTGTCCATCTTTGCATGATACAAATGCAGACCCATTCTCAGGGATAAACCGAAGAGCATGTGGGAGATAGAAGAGACCTGACAGAGGTGGGACTGAACCAGGACTGTGGTTTGAGAGGGGAAGAATTAAACCCTGGTCTAAATGACACCAAAGCAACTATTCATTCTGCTGGAAAGTCCATGTTTTTCTCAGCAGGAAGGCATTTCTCAGCAGGGCATGTAATACCTGTGAAGGGTATGTCTGGTGGTAAAAATGTTAAGGGGACAACAGTGTTTGAAGAATGCATTAAACCGCCAACTGTCCAGTATCATAGTCTTAATCTGATCCCTCCCCATCTACTTTTTTTTTAAATAAGAAACATCCAGAAAGCTAATAGTAAATCTATTTTCTCTAGGTTGGCCCTTGCCTCATGTTTTAGAAACCGAAGTCGGTTTGTGTGGCTGCATTCACACAACACAACAAGCAACCCTTTGTGGCTACCATAGTTTGTAGGCTTTTAACCAGACAAGTGGTTGACTGACAGATAAAAGTAGAAACCACTGGACACATGATCAAGTGGTTTCTGCTTTATCATGGTTTTCATCTTCCCTGCTCAGTCATCTTACTATTGGGATGAACTTTGATCCCATGCTGCCATCAGGCCCTGCCTACATTACCTGCTCTTTCCTCTTTGGTCCACCTGTAGAGGCTGGATGGCTGGAGCAGCTCCTGCAATTGTCACTCTTTCGAGAGGACTCTGTGGTAGTTTTATACCATGACCTTGGAAATCATAATCCCGGGTTCAGACATGACAAGCTATGGTGGTACAGAGAAACCAAAGAACCCATTGTTTCTTAGCATGGTTTCTAAAGTCCAGACTTTAGAAAAATCATGACTGTGCTCAGAAAACATGACAGACAGCCATTGATAAAAAAATTACTTTGCATTTTATGTTGTCTGAATGCAGCCATTTGATTGAGATACCTACCTAGGAGCTTACCGTAGCTCTGTATGCAGATTGTTTGAAAATATATTCTGGCAAAATCAATGAATCAATGTACATTCTCAGAGAAGCCCTTACCAGCTGCAGGCTGTACATAGAGGTACTGTGGCAGGAAAGACTGTTTGCCATTTTCTTGCGAGGCCTGCTCATTTTCCTTTGAATTTTCTTTCAGCTCTTTATTTTGACAGGACTTTTCTTGCTCCAGTGTGTCTAAGGATTTGGCCACTGCAGCTTCCACAACAGCAGGAGTCCTTGATTCAAGTGGAAAACCTCTTAGTTGGTCTATGGAACTGCCTTTACTATCCAGGGAAGAGTCTGAATTAATAGTGTTCTAGGGAAAGAACAAAACAAAGAGTTCAAGTCATCACACCTATTCTTAGAGATGTGAAGCAAAGCCTATTGCACAGCAATAGCTTATCCTCACAACACATATCTTGCCATGAAAGGTCAAAAGCTACAGTTGAGAATGGGAACTATTTTCTTCTAAGATACTTTTCCTATTAAGTCCTCCCTCCCCTGCCCCACCAAACAATCTACACAAATAACCAGTTTCCCAATGGTGGGCATTTCAGCTTCTGACTGCCACAGTTGGGAAGGGAAAGCTGGATGCTCCAGAGATGCACTGTTAGAATTGCCTCCAAGTAAGCTACTCAAAGATGTTTTGTCCCTACTCAGAGCTCTTGGGAAAATTTTAACCCAACCACTTTCTCCTGCAGTGTCTGATTGAACTTACTGGAATGGCTCATTTTGATCTGCTTTGAAATCATGGTTTTGCTGTGTGTGTGTGTGTTACACTGTGAAGGCTACCCTGTGGAGAAGCAGGTGGGCTGAGGGTTCTCCTTTTGAGCAGGTAATAGGACCAAGTGGCTTCTGACTCTTTCCAACTTTTAGCGACTGGAAAGGAAAATTTTCCATGTTTTTATTACTTTTATCAATACTGGGACCCTTACACATGTTCAAAAGTACTCATTCACTACATACTTTTATGGTAATCTCACTAGTCTATGGGAAGTAATCATGAATCTGAGTTGAATCATGCGCAATCATGAATCAGGTTCAGGAACAATGATTATCCAAGACTTCCAGACATGTGCCTAACTTGTGTTTCAAGACATACCTCTTTGCATTTTACATGGATCACTGAAGTTATGCAGTGGGAAAGCAGGAGGCCATTGTCCTGTACAGTGTGAACCATCTTTTAAAGATAGGTTTTGTCTCTTTGAATGGATATGCTGCTGAGTGACATATTGTGCAATTACCATTCCAGATGGTAGAACTTGTGCATGGAAAATAACATTTGTATCATTGGGGAGGTCACTGTAAGTTTGTCTGAGTGAGGGTCACTCTAAGAACATTATGTTTCTCCCACTGTGATAGTGAACAAGAAATCTTGATAGCCGTCTTAATGCGTTTCTGTTACCTTAGACAACACCAGGGAAATGGGGCCATCACTTTGCTCAAGGCTTTGTCTTTTTGTTGAAGGTTCCTCTTCAGCTGAAACTGCAGTGGGAGGCAGACATTTCTGCGAATTCCGCTTTCGACAATTATCTGGAAATTCAACAGCTTCTGGTAGACATGGAGAAGCTTGGCTCTTAAAGTCCTTACTTGCTTTTTCTGAAAGGGTTTCCCTAGGGAAATTCTCATGTAGACTTCCACAAAGCATATAAAGGGGTGGAGATGGCAAGTAAACAAAAGGCTGATTGGGGACCACAGTGGTTTTCCCAGACTCTGTTTTAGAACCCGATAAAACAGATGACGACAGGTCTTGGTCATTTATTCCATTTGTCAGAGACAGATGTGACATCTCAGAGTTGACATGTGAAGGAACATAAGGGCAATAGTGTGAGTCTCCAGGAACAGGAACAACAGGTGAAATGATGCCCAGCTTTCTTGCTGATTCTGTGACAAAACCTTTACTGTAAAGACAAAGGGTGAAAGTCAGGCCAGAACAATGGCTCTGATGCATCCTGATGCAACCTTATTCCAACAGAGTTAACCAAAACACTTGAGGTTTGAATATATGAGGGCATGTGCCCTAAATGTTGTCATCTAGGTTGAACTGGAAAGTTTAACCAGTGAACTGGAACAGGTAGGTTATTTCTGGATACATTGTGAAGGCATTTAAATAGTAACACTAATCAGTCCTTTCAAACAATGGGTGGTGAACCTTGGTCATGTTAATTAAAATTGCCTCTTACCAGCATTAGTTAAGAAACGAAACAGCACAAGACATTTGCATCAAAAGCACTAGCTATGTCTGAATGTCTCAAAACTACATTCCCTTGGCTTCGCCTAACTTCAGAAGACTTATGTTGGAAGTCACCATAAACTAATGTAAGTACTTTTCTCCATATAAGAGATAAAGGGAGGTATTAAATGAATATTAAATTCATTATCATTAATTTAATTTATATACTGCCCAATAGGTAAAGCTCCCTGCTTTAATGGGTGACCAGACTGGACACTCTGAAGAGCTATCGTCACATTGTGTCAGCAGACAAGTCTCATCTGTATATATAATGCTTTATATAAATACCAACAATTGCAAGAATGAGTGGTGATGTGAGAAATCCCATTTGCCTCATGAACACAAGGATCCAGGTCACGTTAGCAACATATTGCCTTTGCTACATCCATGTATATCAACACATGTCTAATCAGAGTTTACCCAGCTTAAGCACCACATCCTTGAAAGCAATCTGTCACAATATCAAGACAACTAAACTACTAGGACAAGACAAGCAATGGAGCAAATTAAGTCTTGTTTAAATTTACTTTACTTTTTGATTTCCTATCAGTATGTCTATAATAGGGGATTGTTGTTGTTGTGATGATGGCATTTTTGAGTAACAGCTAATTTTGAGACGCTTTCCATTAAATGTCTGGCAATTTACAGTGCAATCCTATGCATGTTTAGACAGAAAAAATCCTACACACCAGCATGGCTTGCTGGAGAATGCTGGGAGTTGTAGGACTTTCTGTTCACACCTGTATAAAATCGCACCTTTAGGTACTTTAACTGTTTAGATGATCTACAAAATCCCTACTTTGATTAGCATCATACCATTATTTGTTTCAGAAACACACTACAGTGACTTCACACTGCAAGGCCAAAATCTGGCCAAGTCTGAGAAGCAAGCCTATAAGAAAGGTCACTGTAGCCCAGTTATTTGTGGAACATATAAAGGATTGCTTTTGCCCTCTCCTAGCATATAGACACTTGCTGAGCTGTCACACTTGGTAGAGTAAACCCAATCTGAATGCAAATCTCAGTATACCTTGTGTCATCTTCCATCTTCTGGCAGCAAACAGATGCTAGATTTATCATTTTGGAATGGCAATCATCTGAAGAAAGAAGGAAACATGGAACACTGAATCAATTATACACAGAATATATTTATACCCACAGCTTCTATTACCCAAAAGTTATATTTGATCTGAGTAAAGACTAGGCCCACAAATACTCAGTCAGGCCTTCTAGAGAGGAATACTAAGTGACTAGCAATGAACAAGACACACAAAAATTAAGAAGACAGCATCCAACCATCTCCATGACTAATATTGTAGTGGGTAGGATCTGCTATTTATTCATTTTTTAGACACACACTCTCAGGCTGATTTGCCAGATCAAACAAGCAAGGGTAGCTTGTTTAAGCTGGTGGTGTAAGAGAGGCCCAGGAATTGGAGCTCAAAGGTTAACCAGTTGGTTGGCTTTTCTATTACTTCTCTTTGCTGAGCCCGGCAGAAAAGGTTGGGAGGCTGAATGATTTGCTCCTGGAACTTACTCGTATCAAGGGAGGAGGTGTGTTCTGTTCCAAGGACAACTGACTGGGCTTTACTGCCTCAACCCTTTCAAGGGTTTGTTGGCTTGCAGTTAGAATGAGGACCAGGCTGAAGCCATCTGGTGAGATGACGGGCCACCCTGGGATTGCTTGCTGGGGATCTTTCTATTGTCCAAAGGGGAAGAAAATGGAACTGCCTTGAGTGGGTCTTTTCTCTCCCTCCAGACAAGTGCCTGGAGCTTCTGCCTGGCTGACTCTGCTGAATCTACTCAGGGGAGACTCATTGCCTAGGTAATATAAAGTAGGGCTGGTTTTCTTATTTTCCTGTCAAGATTACATGTTGAAGAGTCTGCATACTCTTGGATACTGGGATCTTAACTTGTTTTATTGCCCTAAATTACACATTGTATTTAACTCTTCACTCTTCTCTTTTAAATAAAACTCCTACCCTTTTTGTATGGCTGTTCTGGGTGAATTTGGTGCTAATTCCAGTCTTCAGATTGGGACAGAGCGTTGGGATATCAGCCTATTGGGCCCCTGGTTTTGATCATATGAATCAGGTCACTCTCTCTTAATTTCCATTTCAGGTAACTGATTTTGTTGTTTACAGCAGAACTGCAGAAAGAATATTCTGTTTATTTTCCCAAGACCAAACAGAATATTGTTTCTGCAGTTGAGTGTAGCCTGGGTTTTGTCATGCTCATTTTGGGGGACAGGAAGGCCTCATCTGGAGTACTGAGTCCAATTCTGGGCACCACAAAAAGATGCAAGCAAACTGAAAAGGGTTCAGGGGAGGGTAACAGGATCCCTTCTTGATCCTCCCAGAGCGCAGGACATGGAATAATGGGCTCAAGTTACAAGAAGCCAGATGCTGGCTAGATATCAGGAAAAAATGTTAGAGCAGTACAACAAAGGAACCAATTACCTAGGGAGGTTGTGGGCTGTCCCAAACTAGAAGCATTCAAAATGCAACTGGACAGCCATCTAAGAGGGATGGTTTAACTTAGGAGTCCCACACTGAGCAGGGGATGGACCTGATGACCCTCTGGCTTTTTCCAACTCTACTATTTTATTGTTCTATGAAGGGGAAGGACACTCACCATGTTAGGCAGAGTGAATGAATTTATGTTCCATATTAAAATGGAAATCTGGACTACAAAATTCATATTCTATACATTCCATAGCTCATGGAATTGTTTATCTTACATTCCAGAAGCTTGTAAGATAAAAGTCTCCTCTAAGCTATGCACTGTGTGCCATGCAGACATGGACTCATTGTCATGAATTCTTGTAAGACCTTCAAATCACTTTATAAACTTTACACAGCTAAAGTGTGAAAGTACTTATAAACAGGATTGTTACAGTCAGTTCCGTCACCAGTAACCATAAAATAATACATTCTCAGCGTACTAGTTTCTCCGTGCCAGATTCTAACAAAGGAAACACACTCTGGTTTAATCGAGTGAGGAGGAGCAGATTTACCAGAAAATAAGGGCACAAACCTATGGCTAGTAACTGAAAGCTATAAGTAGAGCTGGTGCCAGTCCTCCAATGGTTTACCTTGCCTCCCTCTGCGTGGGCTGCTGGGTTCAGAGCTGACCTTCCTCTTGACCACTTCGGAAGACTGAGCAGCATGAAAAGAAGCATGTCGTGACAGCCGCTCTTTTCTGTTAGTGCAAGCTTGGTGCGGAACATGTGCTGCCCCTTTCGCTTCCGTTAAAGCAGCACAGGTTGAAATCTCCATCTTTATGTCATCTAAAAAATTACACTTTTTAGATTTGCTGACTGAACATGACCTATGGGCATTATGCTGTTTATCATGCCATGAATCAAGAAAGCACAAAACATACCAACCGCCCGATGAACAAAACAAATCTGTACCTTGTTCTAACAATATTCCTATTGTAACTCTTTTCCTTAATTCACAACTATCTTTCTTATCGCATGCAATTGTGAAATTCTTCCTCTTGTTTCAGATTGTCACAACATGCTAGTGATTTGTTTGCCTGTGTTTTCATCTTCCCTCCATGCCTGTTCTTTCACAGCCATTTAAAATATCAACTTGCCAAATCACATACTCTCTAATATGTTTGCACAATGCTCCATGTGATAGAACCTTGGTGCATCATCTGGGACAGTTTGCCAGGGCTATTAATAAGTAGTTGGTTGCTAAAAGACAGACATGAATACAGCAAAAATAGTTACCACTTGAAGATGCCAATTAAAGGCTACTGGTTCATCCATTACAAAAGCAGGTTGCTTACCTGTAACTGATGTTCTTCAAGTGGCCATCTGTGCATCACACATATGGGTGCTCTGCCAGCACAGTGCCTATGGCCGGAAGATTGATAGCTAACGGTTTGGTGGGAAAACTCCTCTTCCCTCCCCCACTAGCAGTATATATGGGGCGGAGTGTCTGCCATTTTCCAGTCTTTGATAGACCGGACGTTCACTCTCTAAGAACAAGTTGTAACTAAGTAAAGAAATGCTGTCGGTGTTGACGACAGGGAAGAAAATACTGTGTAGGTACCGAGAACAAGAATAATATGGTACCGAAAACAACACCACCCAGTGACACCAAGCGGGGCCGGCGGACGGGTTGTGTGACTGCACAGATGGCCACTCGAAGAACATCAGTTACAGGTAAGCAACCTACTTTTCTTCGTCATGGCCTCTGTGCATCACACATATGGGTAGATTAGCAAGCTTACCCTGACTGGAGGAGGGGAGGTGTCATCAATGAAGAATAGCTGAAAGAATGGCTCTGCTGAAAGAACAGTCCTGTCTAGCACGGACATCCAGCTGATCATGTTTTGCGAATGTACATGGAGTGGCCCAGGTGGCCGCCCTGCAGACATCGTCAATCAGGACCCCGACACAAAGGCTGAAGAAGCAGCTACAGCTCGAGTAGAATGACCCCTTGGGGTTGTAGGTAAGTCTATCTTAGCCAACTGGTAGGAGAGAGTAATGGTGTGAACTATCCACTTGGAGAGTCTTTGAGGAGAAACTGGAAAACCTTGGTCCTACTCAGAGTATTTAACAAAGAGCTTATTGGAACATGCAATAGACTCAGTCCTTGATCTATAGAAGGCTAAGCAGTGCCGTATGTCGAGCGTGTGTAAGGATCTCTCAATCGGATTTGATGGAGATGGAAAAAAGGCAGGTAAGACGATCTCTTGACTCATGTGGAAGGAAGTAGCCACTTTAGGGAGAAAAGATGGATCCATTCGCAGAACTACTTTCTCCCTATGAAAATTCAAATAGGGAGGGTCTACCCTGAGGGCGCAGAGCTCACTAGCTCTCTGGGCTGATGTAACTGCTACAAGAAATTCTGTTTTCCAAGAAACAAGATGCAAATCGATAGTCGCCAAGGGTTTGAAGGGGGATCTTGTTAGCGCTTGTAATACCACTGAAAGACTCCAAGTAGGCATAACCGGCCTGACTGTCGGGTGAAGGATATGCAGCCCTTAAAGGCATCTCTTTATCAATGGTTGAGAAAAAATGGAGGATCTTTGAACTGTACCACGGTAATAGGACATTGCTGCTGTGTACACCTTTATGGAGGATGGCTTAAGTCCCAAATGCTGGAGTTCTAAGAGGAACTGGAGAATATGGTCTGTGGATGCTGAATGTAAAAGAAACAAGCGAGACTCGGCAAAGGTAGAGAATTGTTGCCACTTAGCCGCGTATGATTTTCGGGTTGACAGTCTTAACGCAGAATCGAGAATGCGTTGGATGTCTGGGTGGAAAACTGCCGGACCCAATGGGAAATTTGTTGGATCCGATGACATAGGAAAGATAGACGGATTTGAAGCCTGAATTAGAGTGTTGGATCCGGTGACAGGACCCGTAGAAAGTACGGCACCGACCGTTATCGAATCCACCAGACTGTTAATTTCAGCTATGTTAAATCTGAGTGGCGAACAGTGACCTCTCGCTGAGTTATGAGATATGGAACGGATGGAAGTTGAAAATATTCGTCCTGAGAAATGCGAAGAAGTGTCGAAAACTATGCTTGGCATGGCCACCATGGGGTTATCAGTAGTCCTGTGGCCCCGTCATGAACTATTTTCGATATTACTCTCATAATGAGGGGAATCGGGGGAAAAGCGTAAAAATTCATATTGTTCCAAGGGATCATAAAAGCATCCCCTGATGACCCCTGTCCGATTCCTTCTCTCGAGCAAAAAGTCTCGCATACCCTGTTCTGCCGGGTAGCGAACAAGTCTATGTCCGGATGACCCCAGTGATGGAATAGTTGGTCGCGTATCTGGTGATCCAGCTCCCATTCGTGGGAAGTCGACATGTGTTTGCTTAGAAGATCGGCTTCCACATTGTCCGTACCGGCTAGGTGTACTGCTACGAGGGCAATGTCTCTCGGAATGCACCACTCCCAGATCTGCATCGATAGCCAAGCTAACATTGGTGACTTTGTCCCTCCTTGCTTGTTCAGATAAAAGACCGTAGCAATGTTGTCTGAGGTTATCTGAATGACTCGGTGCCGAAGAACGTCCTTGAATGATCAAAGGGCCTTGAATACTGCCAGAAGTTCCAGGAAATTGATATGGTTCCCGGATTCCTGCCGATTCCAAACACCTTGAGTGTGTAGATCAGAACATACTGCTCCCCATCCAAGTAGGGATACATCAGTACCGGGGGTCACTGAAGGGCATCAGGGTCGGAATGGAACCCCAACGGTTAGGTTGGCCGGAATTGTCCACCATATAAGAGAGTGAAGAACAGAGGATGGAAGCCGAATTAACTTTGTCGGTAAGTCCTTTTGCGGTCGAAACCTCTTGTTGAAGAAAAGCTGGAGAGGACCAAGTCGAAGCCTGGCATGTGGGACAATGGCGAGTGACGCAGCCATGTGCCCCAAGAATCTTTGGATGGATCGGGCAGGAACCGGCCTGTCTCGTTGCATTCGATGGATGTGCTGAGCGAGAGTGTACTGCCTGTCCCTCGGGAGAAAGGCTTTTGCCATTGTGGAATCCAGACGGGCTCTGATGAAAGTGATCATCTGTGCAGGAACAAGAGAAGATTTCTTGATGCTAATACAAAGTCCAAGGGCCTGCAGCAGAGTACAAGTTATATGTATCGAGGAAAGACTAGCAACCAATCACCGAGATAAGGGTAAATTTGAACACCACATAGTCGTAGGAAGGCACAGACAGGGGCTATACATTTCGTAAAAACCCTTGGTGCGGTGGCCAGTCTGAAAAGGTAACACTGTGAATTCGAAAACTTCAGACACAACAGCAAAACAGAGGAAACGCCTATGACACGGGTGGATCAAAATGTGGAAATAGGTGTCCCTCAGGTCCAATGAGGCGAACCAGTCCTCCCTCTTCAGCAACGGTAGGATATTTTGAAGGGTGGTCATCCTGATTTTTGTTGTTGTGATGAACCTATTGACGTTTTGTAAGTCCAGTACTGGACAAAGACCACTATCCCGCTTCGGAACCATAAAATAGCTCGAATAGAATCCGTGAAGTCCTTCTGTTCGAGCTATTTGACGAATTGCTCCTTTACGGAGAAGTTGTCGAACTTCGTCGAGCAATGCCGGCGTGCATGGTATAAACCAGATTGGGCTTGATGGAGGAACAATGTCGAATTCTATCCGATATCCATGCTGAATGATGGACAACAGCCACCAATCAGATGTGATGGACTCCCAAATGGGGAGTCGGCTTTTCAGCCGGTCCCCAAATGAGAGAAGGGTGGGTAGGGTAGGGAACAGAGGAAAGGTTTGCCCGTCCCGCCAACGTTGTCGCTTGTTGCCATTGAAACGGCGATGGCCTTGTTGATAATGTTGCGGTGGCTGTTGTCGGCAGCGTTGTTGTTGTTGGCGGTGCTGAGGTTGCTGTCTTGACTGGTATGGCTGCCGATATGACGGACAGGTCCAAGACCACTTACGTTGGACTTGGGGCTGCAGTTCCATGCGCTGAGCCGTCATCCTGGACTCATGGATCTTCTTGAGCTTGTGGTCGGTCCTGGAATGGAAGGGTCCGGACCCATCAAAGGGCATCTCCTCTGTGCACCTCTTCATCTCCTCCGGAAAGTTGCAATTGCGCAACCACGCATGCCTCCGGAGGGAGACGGCACCGACCAGGGCCTTGGAGTCCGTGTCCACGTGATGCCTGGCGGTGGAAAGCAGTTGGACCGCGACCTGCATAGCCTCCTTTACGAAGACTTTTGCAAGGTCACCCTGGTTGTCCAGGAGAGCCGAAAGCACGTTGTTGAGGCGCTGCATTATAAAGTACTGGTATCGAGCCAGTGTCGCCTCATAATTAGATATTCTCAAGCCGAGTCCAGAGGCCACATAGACTTGGCGAGCTAGAGAGTCAATCTTCCTCCCCTCCTTGTTGCGGGGCGCGGTGTGACCCCTTGACTCCCTGCCCTGGGAAGACTCCACCACGACCGTGTTTGGTTTGGGATGACGCAGGAGGAACGGGATGTCCTCCTCCCAAACCCGGTACATGGCTTCGTACCTCCTCGATGTTGGTTGAGGATGGGCGGACAGGTCCCATGGCTGGGTCACAGCTTGCCGCAGGGTGGTAATGAGCGGCAATACTATAGACATCGACTGCTATCCATGAACGATGTAAAATTTATCAGTGCTGGGTCTGGGCCATTGTATGGCAATAGTTTCCAGCGACTGCACGAGGCGTGACATCAGCTCCGCGAAGATGTGCGATTCGTTAGGGGACCCAGGGCCCTGACAAGTCACCACGGCATCTGGAGAGGTTGAGTCAACGTCAGATTCGTCTGAATCCAACCCATAATATGGGGGAGCACTGGAGGAAGATTCTCCGGGTGACAGGGACCGACTGCTCTCCCTAGTTGGTATTGCTGGAGCGTGCCTCGGAACCGAAGATGTCGGGTGGTCTCTAGGAGCTGGTGGAGAGGTGTGGTCTCTAGGAGCTGGATAACGTCCAACAGAGTGGTAGTTCCCCCATCCGTGATAGAACGAAGATTGAGGATGGTACCAGTCGTCAGATCTTCTGTCAGACAAGCGGCTTCTCCAACTCCTAGGAGGAGACATCTTCGTCTCCGCATCCAGTCTCGCTGGGGGCATAGGTGTGGGAGACCTAGCCCTGGGCGGGGAGTCTTAAATCTTCCCATCGGAGATCAATTCCCGATGTGGAGCTTGCAAAGGCTCCGTTGTTGGCTCGCCCATACACCGAGGAGACCCCGGAGGGGTAACCCTCATGGCCGCTTAAAGCATCGGACCTGGTGGTGTCAGGACTGCGACAGCCATCGGGACTGAGGGGGCCGACGAACCCGAGTCTCGATGCTTGGGATTCTTCCATTTGCAAGGCGGCTTCACGGCCATATCCTTTTTGGCCTTTTTGTGCTCGGATGGTTTTTCAGAGCTGCTATGCTTCTGCTTTTCATGCCGCTTTTTTAGCAGGGAAGCAGGCCGATCGCCCATAGCGGATGCACCTTTGTTCGAAGGGCACGAGGACGGAGCTCTGGAAGAGAAGGCTGGTGGTGCAGAGGAGGCTGGACATGCAGTTACAGCTGAGGTCGAAGCAGGGCGAGTAATCAGTGGGTCCGAATGCATAAGTGCGTGGTCCCACAAGAGCCTACGGAGGCGATTCTTGCGGTTCTTTCTAGCCTGCTTCGAGAAGGCCAGACAATGGCTGCACTTGTCTGTCCTATGATCCTCCCCCAAACAGAGGAGGCATAATCATGCGGGTCTGTTGGAGACATTTTTGACCCGCATTACGCGCACTTGCGGAAAGCCGCTCATTGCGCCATCGTAGAAAAGAAAGAAGAAGACAGTGCAGAGGGAGAATATATTATTATTATTATTATTATTATTATTATTATTATAACATTTCTATGCTGCCCCTGGGCTTTTTTTTTTTTTAGGAAGAGAGTAGAATAAAGTTAATGGACGAGAGAACAAGAACTATCAAAGGGAATACACAACTTGGACTATAACTTGGAAAGAAGAAGGATCGCAAATGTGGAAGAGAATGAGAAACGGTCAGAGCGAGAGCGAAAGTGGCACGAGACACAACGAACGGTGGTTGCAAAGAAAGACTGGAAAATGGCGGACACTCCGCCCCATATATACTGCTAGAGGGGGAGGGGAGTGGAGTTTTCCTGCCAAACCGTTAGCTATCAATCTCCCGGCCATAGGCACTGCGCAGGTGCAGCACCCATATGTATGATGCACAGAGGCCACAACGAAGAACGTACAGTATAGGTTGTACAATGGGTTGTTGATGAATTGAGAATTGTTTATTTGTTTATTAGAGCTTTTATAAATAGTTCACACTAGCCAAATGGCTCTCTGGACAGTTTACAATAAAATTTAACATGATCCAATACAATAAAACAATGTCACATAATATACGTAAAAGTAATATAAACCACAACACCGGAGTCCTAATCCAGTTAGAATAAAATACATAATTAAACAATAAACAATCCATGGTGATCCAGTGATGTAAAATATAGTATAACATTGCAAAGATTTCATTATTTATCCATTAAAATACTGGGCAATTAAAAAGGCTTTAGTCTGATGCCGGAAAGCATGCAGACTCTGAGGACTTGATTCCACAAGTGGGGTTTCACAACTTAAAAGGCCCTTCTCCTACTGGCCACCTTCCTTACATCCTTTAAAGGTGACTCCCAGAGAAGGACCTCCTTGTTATGTGTGAACCGTATACCATAGTTTATCTATGGGCTAACCACAAGTAATCCAGGAGACAGACTCATGGGTTGCTTGTGTCTATTTACCCATACTTAATCTATTGACAACCCATAATTCAATAATACCATTAAATGATAATCCATATTCAGCTCATACCCTGGGTTGTTATGCACAAACCAGGTCAGTGTTAAGAACCTGACTTTTTGAAAGTTGTGCTTTGATATTGTTAAGTCTTTTTTACATAGATAAGGAAGATAGACATAAAATTCAGGGAAAATAATCACCACTCTCTCCAGTGAATTCCACAGGTCCAATCCATTTGAAGGCTGGTTTTCGACCTCTTTCTTCTGTTACATGTACTTTCTTTATCAGGCCAAGACTAGTTAGGACATTGGCAATATCATACAATCTTCGAACCTTTGCTAAAAGAAAAACAGTTTTAAGTTCAAATAGATGAGTATATTACATATAAATGTAACTAAGCATGCTGAATAACTGTTTCCAGAAAACAACAACAATAATAATCTAAAGTGCATCTTATCCTGAGATGGATTGGTATGGTGCAAATCCTTATTCCAACCAGTGGAATAACAATATGCAATTAGTATGCATGAAATATTTATCTATTGCACACCAATACATTTTACTTTAAGAAAAGCACAACACTTATATTTTATATTGTGGTCTTCAAGTTCAGCCCCAGCCTTACATAAATGGATACACCAATTTTAATCAAGCAGGATTATAACTTCTTTGAAATGTACTCACAACTTAATCTAAGACAACTAATTTCATTTTAAAGGTCAACATCACAGGGGATAATCGTTATAACCTTGTCATTTACTTTTAGACGTCTCCCTCTCCAATGCACAATAGCCAACTAATAAGTTCTGGTCACTGCATCTCAAAAAGGATAGTGCAGAGTTGGAAAATAGCAACCCAAATGATCAAGAGGCTCTCCCATAAGTAAAGGTCACATCCGGATCCTCAGTGACAAGATGATAATTCACCCCTCAGAAATAACCCTTACTTTTGAACTTGCTGTGATCTGCTGTATCTTGGCTTTCTTCTATTAATATTTTCGCTGCTATGTCGAGAGTGACTATCTTGGTCTTGGAGACAAGGAACAGCATGACAAATTTTTGGCTCATAATCCTCAGCGACTTGTCCTTTCTGCTGTTTGCAGACGCTGTATTACAAACACAACCCAAGTCTCAGCATGTTACATCTATCACAGCCAAGAAAGCATTATGAAGGCATCTTGCGCAGAAAAAAAGAAGAACATTTCTTTGTTGGAAAAATTGTTTTTTTAACGAGTGGAAAATAATTACCAGTAACAGATGGATGGATGCTTGCATTTTCACTCTCTTCAGGAAAAGAAGAAAGGGCAATAAAGAAATATCCAGAAGAAATGCATTCAAAAGTGGGAAATCCTAAGCAAGATTGTACTCAGTGTGTAATACTGGAGGCAAGAAAGGGTGAATTCAGGCTATATAGGTGATATTCCAGAAAGTGGTAACACTAAGGCTAATGAACAACAGCAGGGGAAAGATCATATATGGAGGATTGGGACAATGAGTGAGGAAAAAACCACAATAACTAACTATGGATGCAGTTCCAGCACTTGGAAGAAAAGGAGGTTTGCCTCTCGAGAGATATAATTATCTTTTGGGCACAATAATTAAAATAAATAAAATAGAACTGCACATATTTTTTACAGACATTATGGCAAAATTTCTTGCTACCTTGCCAGTAGCTTAGTTAACTTACCAGATGGACAATCTGTCTCTGAGAAGTCAAGCAACTGTCGGTCCTGGAAATCGATAAAGGTCTCTCTTTTTTGTTCTCCAAATCTACACTCAAGGTCCGGCTCTTTTTGCTGGAAATAAGCCATAAGTTCTTCATATTTCTGCAGCTCTCCTATTCCTTGGAGGTTTTTCAAAGTCTGACTCAAGCTACGGCGACCATGCCAACAGTACTGATTCTTAGCCACTCGGCTAACAAGATCAAGAGACTCCAAGACATTCACTATGTCATAAATTCGCCTACGTTCAACTCCTACATATAGAAACAAAAGCAAAACATATAGAATAAAAGCAAAATATGGGGGGATCCACACCTCCCTTTTCTCACTCAGTTGCAAAATAATAATGAAGACTCTGCTTCCAAATCAGCAAATGTAATTATAGCCAACTTTGACTGTTAGCATCTGCACAAGCTATGCACGCAAAAGGTATCAAAAAAGTGCTGCAGTGCTGACTTGGTTTTAATTGCTATGTTTTATGCAGGAAAAAAATTGTATTACAGTAGCAAACATGTTCCTTAGGAGACAATATTCTGTGTCATTCCTTATTAGAATGCTTAGAACACTTAGATCCATCAGGATCGAGCTGGGAATGCTATAGGTTTAAAAATGCTCCCTATCCTTCACTACAATGGCTTTAAGTCAGATAAAAGAATTAAAGCCAGTTTTAGCTGGGATATTAACATCACAATTAGTAGTCCATAATTATATCCTCCTGGCTTGGGCCTTTAGGTGATATCAGAGGACCAATATGGTATATAAACCTTCT
Organism: Varanus komodoensis; assembly: GCF_004798865.1. Classification (NCBI taxonomy): domain Eukaryota; kingdom Metazoa; phylum Chordata; class Lepidosauria; order Squamata; family Varanidae; genus Varanus; species Varanus komodoensis. The sequence continues at coordinate 30,757,770 of NW_025336481.1, read as the reverse complement.
CCAAGACAGAGAAATTTGTTTATGAGGGAGGCTGCCAGATTCTCCTTCTGTCTCTTTAACTCTAGTCTTCAACCTCTTGCCCAGGAGGCTTTCTTGCCTCATTATACAACAAGCTTCAAGAAATGGCCACTATATGCTAAGCACAGAAGCCATTAGACTTCTAAAGCCGTTCTCTAGGAGGCAGTAGTGTGACCACACCTCCAAAATCTCACCTGGACTCAACAGTGTTTGCTAACTAGAACCCAGCACCAAATGCCACTGCTTTTTAGAGATGGTACTTGAGAACAAGTGCAGGCACTTTTGAGGATATTGATTGTGCAGATACGTTGAAGTCTGGGTTTTGACCTGGGTATGAAACCAAGTCAGCCTTGGCTGCCCTGATGGATGACCTTTATCAGGAGAGACAAGCAGAGCAACCCTGCTAATTCTAATCCACCTCTCATCAGTTTTTGATACCACTGTCATGGTATCCTCCTAAACAGACTGTGCGGATTAAGTATTGGAGGCACTGAGTTATACTGGTTTTGGTCTTAGCTGTGAGGTCAATTCCAGAGAGTAACACTGTTACTCTGGGCAACTGTTCCTCAAACCCCTGGCAACTGAGCTATGCAGTTCTGCAGGGTACCATTCTTTCTCCAGTGTTATTGAACAGTCATATGAAGCTACCATGATGGACATTAGAGGATTTGGAGCCAAGTGCCATCAGTACACTGATGACACACAACTTTGTCTCCCTGTGATAACTAGACCAGGAAATGTTGTGCAAATCCTAGATCAGTGGTTGTACTCGGAGATGGGATAAATGAAGACCAATAAACTGAAGTTAAATCCTGGAAAGAGAAGTCCTGTGGGTGAATGTTCTGGATGGGATTGCACTCCCTCTGAAAGATCAGGTTAACAGTCTGAAGGTACTCCTAGATCTGCTGCTGTTATTGGAGTCCCAAGTAATGATAGTGGGGCACAGTGCCCCGTAATCCTCATTGATTTGCCAGATACAGCCTTTCCTGGACAAGGATAACTTGGCCACAGTGATACATGGATGAATAATTTCAAAGTTGGATTACCACAATGTATTTTATGTAGGGCTACCCTTAGGGCTGCTGTAAAAGCTGGAGTTGGCACAGAATGCAGAGGTTCTACTGTTGCCAAGAGCTGCCTCTTTTCAGTTTGCATCTCCCTTGCTAAAGGAACTGCCCTGGTTACCAACTCACTACCAAGCCATGCTTATGGTTTTAGTGCTAGTGTGCAAAGCCTAGCACTAAACTTGGGACCACACTCCTTTACCAACCTGTCTGGTGATTAATTCTTCATTGGATGTATGTCCTAAGTGGAGTCCACCAGAAGAACTTTAAGTGCAATGGCCCCTTTCTTTCAAATGCCCTGCTTTCATTCGTCAGGCAGGAACCAACCCTTTGCTGTTTTCAGGGCCTGCTCAAGGCAATCTTATTCTGGGAAGCCTTTTCTTGCCAACTAGCCACCATGTTACTGTTATTTTTAAAACGTCTCAATGTATTGTTTTGAGTCTTGTATTTGTTTTAACCTCACATTGTTCACTGCTCCAGAGTCTGTTTGGATGTGAAATAGAATGCAACTCCGAAGCACATATACCTGAGCCAGTTATCGCGCTACAATATTATACTTCCTCAGAGTAAGCCTTGCCAAACTCAAACATACCTCTGAGCAGATATGCAAGGATTGGGATTAGAACCCTAATGAATCTACCAAGATCCTCTCTCACCTGGAGACATCTCATATGACCACTCTTATGTCTTACTTTTAATATGGATGGTAACCAATATAGCTGTTTCTGCTGAACTGATCTATGTTCATATAAGTACAAAAACATGGAACCATGACGGCTCTAGATTCCCAACACATTCTCTTCCCTGGCTTTATCTTGTGAAAACCTGCATAGATAGCCAGTGCCTCACATAACCTTTCATCTGCAGACACTCACACAATCTCTTAGAATGACATGGCTGTTTGCTATACACAAGTGCATAAAAGATAATTATTACTATGTTTTTACTATGTTGAGAACAGCAGCAATCCAAGGAAGAATAAGCTGCTGGCTATGAATTACCATGTTACACAATGCCAACCATGTAATTACTTAAGAGCCAAGCAATAAGCTTTTGGCACTAAGGCTGCTATTACTGAAGATCTGAATAAATAAATCTGAATAAACCTTCTGAAGATCTGAATAAATACTACATTGTTTGGTAATCTTCCTGCAGTCAAGGGGTCTCTGTTCCTCCCGCCCTCCGCCCCCCATGGTTAATGATGCACACTATCACTTAGCTGAAAACAACATGGAGGCCAGTAAGACTTATTGTGCTACCGTTTAAAATATCTGTCATGATCCTTAAAATATCTATGTAAACAGAAGTAAACTGCTATGCTACAGCAAGTCTTCATAGAAAGAATTATTTAGAGTTGATTGCAATGATTGGCTAAGATAATACAATAATTTTGTATTAAAGCAGAATTTAGAATACAGACTAAAGAATTCAGACTGCTGGTTTTTGGCACAGAGTCAAGGCTTGCTGTGGTATACATCTTTCTCAAACTATTATCTTGACATGAGGGTCAATAGGGCTGCAAGTTCTCCTGGGACATGTTACCTAGAACATGTAGATTCATCCTCCTGTTAGTCATACCCCAGGACAAAGCACAGTTCCTGTGCTTCCACCAATACTCTAAACCATAGACAGTAGCATTAATTTCCATTTAAGGAACTATTAAAATGGTGCTTTATGTAATCTGAGAGATCCCAAAGTACTTTGCCTTAGAAGAAGATTTGGGTTGTGAGGTTATGGTAGAAACAGCTTACAGCCTGACTTGTGTTTCTTGGTACTGTCACTTCTCAATGCATTTTTCATTAAATTCTGTGTCGTAAAGGGCAATAAAAATCTACCCTAAACACTGTCAAAAATCTATTTTTTAAAAATCTGCTATATGGATAGCAAACATGAAAAATAACCCTACATATTACATAGATGAGCTTACCTTATATACCCTTTAGGCCATCAGTCCATCAAGACCTTTTGCACGCAAAGCATATGCTCAACCACTGAGCTACAGACCTTCATCGTTATATTTCAATCATGAAGTAATCTACTTAAAAGGCCTAGTAATTATAATGAACTTGTTTCCAAGTAACTGTGTTTAAGTTGGTTATTTATTAATGCTATTTAGATTTCATCTTTAACTGTTTTCTTAAGATTGTCTCACAAGGGATAAGATGGAGGAGGAGATGTAAGCTGCCTTGAGCCCTTTGTAGGAAAAAGGCAGGATATAAATGGAAAAATAAATAAATAAATAAATAAATAAATAAAGGTAGCTGCAACTGAACTACCATCCAGTAAAACTGTTTATTTGTGTGTGTGAAAGAGAGAGAGAGACGTTGGTGGTTCATTTGTTTTAGTGCTACCTTGATACTAAAAGCTGTATCTGTATCATCTACGGTGCAATTCTGTGTGAGTTTAGACAAAACAAATCCAACAACTCCAAGCATGTGCTAGCCATGGTATGCTGGGAGTTGTAGGCCTCTATCTAAAATTAATAGGACTGAACCCCAAATAACCCCCTTATTGAGGTAATTGAACATCAGTGGGATCCTGTGTAGCTTCTATGCACAAATTCCATGTCAAGAAACAAGAATAGCGGCAGCCTAAAAGTTACAGGGTTTTTTTTTTTCTTAAATACTATTTGAAAATACAATACTGCCTGAGGCACTGTTCTCTGCACAAAGTGCATGCTTTATTTATTTATTTATTTATTCTTTCTAAATGCTCAGAGATCATTTAGAGATTCTTAAGGAGTTGGTTCAGTCTGCATTCACCAGTTCCGGATTAATATGCCTAAACTTGCATAGAATTACACCCTAAACTACTGAAATGAGACTTGTCAGAATTGCCTGGTGGATCACACCTTGACAAGGTCACTAAAACATTCATCAGGAATATTTTTTTTTGTTTACATACCAAGACTAGAAGCCACTTCATCCAAAGAAATTGTTGTTTTTTCTGCTGATAACGGATAACTGGGGTAGCGAGCTAAGAATTTTTGGCACAACAATCCTAAGCTTTTCTGCTTCCTGCTCGGTCTCTGTTTTTCATATTCATCTGTTGTTCCATCATCCACAGTATCACACTAGAAATATACAATGATTATTCTTTTTAAAAATTGCACTCTTTTATAGGAGGCAACAGCACTAGTAACATATTTGTATTTATAATGCATCAGATACAGACTTTAAGAAGAGAAATGAAATACATGTAGCTGTTAGTATGCCAGATTATAAAGTTAAGTCCTGAAGTCTAGATTATATGAAACTGCCTACCCAAAGATCTATTAGTGGTCATGAGAAATATGTTTAGGGACATATTATTATGGGTGTAAAAGCACATAAACTATTAAGGCTAGTTCCCCAGCCTTCTGCACAATTTGGATAAATAGGAAATTTGCCTTGGATTTCTTCAGAGGAGTGTCACTTCATTTGTCATCCAAATCTTTGTGGCTCCCCAGTTTAGTATCATGGAAAAATGGTTTGGGGTAGAGGGAAACATACCTCCCTGAAAAGGAGTCTTGGGGTAACAAGTTTCTTTGAAGGGGTAGGCTCTGTCTCCTCTTCCACATTGGGGTACAATAATTTTATTTCCTCCTTTGACATATAATATGTATTTTTAGAGTGGTCTTTGATGGCACAGCCTATACCTGCAAGATTACTTTTAAGGTGTTTATACTGGGACGGTTTGCAGAGTCCCAACACTTTCATCCAAGCCACTGTCCAGTTATCTTCCAAAACTTCAGGATCAATCCACTTTGCTTTGAACTGTTTCAGGAAAGACTTGTTTTACTTCAGAAGAGGTCAAAATACCTCTAGAGCTTCTTGCTTTGGTTTGAAATTTGGACCCTTTCAAATGAGGTCTGTGGGCCAACATTAAAATAATTAATTGCTTACAATTTACTAAGCACTTTTCATCAATTAAAGACGTAGCAATCCCAGCTGTCTAAAAGATACAACTCAAGACAGGAAAGGAAAGGGCAAAAAGGAGAAATCGACAGGTATCTTCTCCGCAGTCCAGAAGCTCAAATTTAATACCACAAAAGACTTTCAAACACACTAAGAAAGTGATTTGAAAGGCTTGCAGTGCAACAAGTGCTTCTTTGCAAGGGAATCTGTTAAACTAGTCCTGAATGTTGAAAGGACCCTCGGCTTTCATTTTTCCTGAAAACACATGAAAGCAATCTTCACTGGAGAGGTTCTAAGAGTGACAATTCCCAGTAAGTCTTTAGTTTCCTCTCAGAGAACTTTTAAAATGAATGTCATATAGTGCAGACAGATTTTGACTTAACAATCTTGCATTTTAAAAGAAGTGGCAATGTTTATTTAACAATAGAAATGCTATAGAAAAGTAACAGGTATTAATGCTGTTATCACAGGGAAGCAAGATGTATGTGGCCAGTAAACACAGGCATTCATGTTTTGAACTGAAAGTGTTCAGAGTATTCAGAAAAATCAGGAACTTTAGGAAATGGAATTAAATTATATACTAAATTTCAGTTGACCTGAGCACCAATTCAGAAAACCGGATCAAGTGCAGATATTTTGCAGGTTTGGAAACAACTGGCAATGGTTATTCTATAGAATGACTCATAGTCATTTATTAGTCATTACACCAATCGCAATTTATTTTGCCTGCTGATGAAAGTATTTAACTTTGTAAAAGAAAAAGAAGTCATCATGACATTTGGAAAGCAAAAACAAAAAACAAAAACAAAAACAAAAACCAAAACAAAACTTTTTTCATATGTGTATGTTCATAAACTCTAAGTCATATGTCATGTTCATATACAGAGGGTGACAAAAATGCATACACATTTTAAGAAAGGAAAAAAACTGTATTAAAAACTGTTGCATGGTGATGCCAGCATTCATTTGATTAATGCCATCTTTTGAGCAAACAGCATACTACACATTGCTACCATAATTCAGTTCAACCTTGAAAAGTAATACATAGATAACATCTCTTTCAGTGTTTATATTTTTGGCGCCCCCTGTACTTCCAGGCAGTATCAATGCATTTGCACAAAGGAAGTACCTTATGACCAAATAGACCAAAATGACAAGTAAAAACATAGAAAGTAAGATGTCTAAGAAGGGTTAAAGCAGAACAAATGATCTGAAGTCCCTGATGGGAAAGAAAAACTAGAAATTCATATAGAATAAATTATGAATAACTAAAGAGAAAATGAAAATGTAAACTGAAGGTTTGATGTTAATGTTAAAATGAAGGCCTTATTCTTTCCTAGCCAGTAGGCAGTGATCAAACACATTGGTGAATCAGATTCTATCAGCAGGAAATGTTTGAATAAATGCTGAGAGCAACAACCAAACCAGAGCACCAGGCAATTTCCAAGGATGCACTGGATGTTCTGTGAGAAATGTCAGGGACTCGATTAACAGTCTGAAAAGTATGCATGATACTGATGGCTACTGGTTAAAATGAGAGGATTTAGTTCTTTATGGAAACTCCAGTCTACAGCAGAGCATCCTTGACTCAAATACAGTAGATCTGCAAAACTCCAAATAGGAATCTGGAGTTCCAGGGTCAGTATATGGCTCTCTTGCACTTGCTCGACTTCTTTCTACAAAACCTTGTGCCAACAGGCCAGGATGAAAGTTCAGCTGAAGTCAAGCCTGCAAATGCTGGAGAACACCAGCAGATTCTTTGTGCAAAGTACACAAGACCCACAAGTCACATGCACAGAAGCAGAACTCTGTCTGAGCTCGCTTCCTGCCAGATGCCTATGGAAAAGTTTAGTGTGAGATGGACTTAGGAAAGAGAGAAAGCAGGCAGGAGTCCAGGTTGCCTAGTTAAGGAAATCTGATGGAATCCCACCCCCAACACAAATTCCTCACACATCCAGGGAGTGTGTGGTGTAGTGATTAGTGTTGGATTAGGACTGGAGAGACCCAGGTGACTTTGGGCCAATCACTGACTCTCATTCCAACTTATCTCTCAGGGATGCTGAGGATAAGAGGAAATGGCAGATTATGCATGCTGCCTTGGGCTCCTTGGAGGAAAGGCAAGACATAAATTTAACAAGCACATTGGCAGCTATTTTATGCAGCTAAACAGATTATTATATAAGCAGCTCTCAAATTACTAACAATTTTGCCCAAATTTTCTGCAACCAGTCTCTTACCTGCAAGCAATCAGAAAAACTGTCATTAAATGCATTGTTCTCAATTGGTCTGAAGAGTTCTTTCTTCTTTTCACGATCCCGCATGTCAGGGCTAGCAGCACTAATAAGCATCTTCAGGTTAGCTGTGGGGGTCCATGGGTCTGCCAGGGGCCTATCACTCAGCTTAACAGGTGTAATTGGACTCCTCTCGGGGGTGCAGTTTTTTTGCTTTGACAAATCAATGGGTTCATTTTTCATGGGAGTCTTTGGGGTCATTCTGGGTCGATCAAATATGTTTTCCTATTAGAAAGAGAAAATAGTTTAGTTTGGTTGAAAGGTAGAGGGACAACCAATCAATGCTGCTGCTGTTATAAATATTGTAATAGTTTGCAGGGTCTTATCATATGTCAACATTAAAGCAATGGCCTATTCAGTATCTAATGCTGACTTGGTTTGCATGACACAACAGCCCACTGCAGCTTAACATATCCATGGGGGCTGTTGCAGTGCACCAGGGACTTGCAGATGCCTTTCTGCATGATCCCCATGTGCACCCAGCTTGCATGGCTTGTGTCATGCAAACCTAGATGGTTGTTTGAGGCATATCAAGCCACAGAGAGCCAGGCTCCATTTCTGCATCATGGCTGCAGCATTTGGTGCAACACAATAGCCCCCGAGGGTAAATTAAACCATGGTGGGGTGTTACAGTGTGCCAACAAACCAACAGCGTTCCACAGGATGGTAAACATTCTAAAATCTGGGACACAGATGAGAGGGACTACGCTTAGACCCACCTTCCGCATACTAAAAACAGAAGGCACAGGAGGAAAGTTTTGAGCCAAATGTAAGCATTCCTCATGGCTATATACATGTACACACATATATAGGGATACCTACCTACCAGGGTTGGCATTAACTGCTTAAGCCACCTTGATACCATGTTTTGCTGGAAAGGTGGAGTATAGATCAAATACTTATACACATAGATTGGGCACTTGCAGAACACACACCTTGTCAGAAGCCCACTAAGAACCCCTGGATTTACCCTTCCTCTTCATAAATCCAACCTGTTCAGTATGATATGTCTGATCTATGAGCAGCATTCAAAATTCTGAGCTGAGGAAAGGCAATCCTCTACAGTAAGCCTAGATTACTACAATCCACCATGTTATTTTAAACCATGCAGAGGTTTAAAAGACTCATTACTTTTAGCTTTTTCACACGCAGCTTTGCATAATGGCAAACACCCATGATCTTTTCTCATGGGAATTTCAATCTGTAGCCACATTTCTGAGGGCTAAAATGGCTTTTGGATGGTATGTCAGATTTAGTTTTTGGGGTATTCTAGGGTATTATTTCATTACTGACATATCTGTGTCAATGCAAATTGCTGCACCAGTTCAATGCTTCTTTCTTAAATTTTGTGCCATTGCTGGGAATTGGGAAACCTTACTGGATTACTCTCATTCTGAAAGAAATATTCCACAGCAGTCAACAGTTATCTAGACTTGCAATACCTGCTCGGTTGGTTTGAGATGTGTAGATAAGGAATGACATGAAGAAAGACAAATGTATTTCTGCAATGTGAATGGTTTGATACATGCAGTGGCAAGCAATTTTGTGCAAGCAATTATGAATTATCTTGCTGTTTTCTATCAAGTACCACATCAAAAATCTATCAAGTCAAAAGACAAAAATTATTTGCATATTTTTGCATACTGATCTTTCTTCTTTGTGTTTAAACATGCTGCATATAAATTTAAAGTCTTATTGCTCCACAGTAGTTTCTAGCTATTAATATTGTAATCCTATGCGTGTTTAAACAAACAAAAGAGTCCATTCCCCAGCCAGCACGGAACTTTTTTCTGTCTAAACTTACATATGATTACACCTGAAAAATGGCAGCTTAAGCAGACAAACTATATCCATCCATTTAATTAAAGTAAAATTAATTACTTTAAGTTAATTGAAGTAAAAGAGAATAGGAGCTTCCATTCAACAGCCTTGGATCTAGATCACATTATTTTGAGGAGCTCAGTCATGGGATTTGAAGACATTTTAATTTTTACTTTAACACTGTTATGTAGAGTCCCAATTTTCTTAAGAGGAAGGGCTTTTACAGTCATCTCCCCCCCACCCCACTCTGAAGCTGCCACTGTGCATAGGTACATGTGCTGGGATGTGTGTGGAGTTTTTGAATCTCCCACCTTCCAATTTATTTAATGGATGTTTCAGATGCGGAGGCAAAATAAGAGCCCCTTCCCCAAGTACTACTGCTCCAATCAAAGCCCTATACCCTGTGGAAAGGTAGAACAAGAATGTTGGGATAATCCACGAGGCAGTATTCTCAGGTGAACTTTCATGTAGCTCCTTCACTTTATGAGAGAGGACTGCGTGGTTCACAGTGTCACATTTGACACCTGAGAATGACCATCCAGTGACCACTTTGCTCAGCTAATGTCCAGGTAACATGTACTGCCTAAGTTCATCACAAGCATGCTGAGACTATGGCAAACTTAATGATTCGTGATCCCATCTTTAAAGTGTTGTGTAAAAACTCCAACTAATTAGCCTAGAATAAATGATTCACAACTTCCTTAAAAGGATGAACTCCTTGACTTTCCATGAGATCAGAGCTGAAAGAAGCTATAAGTTGTCCAAGTGGAACATTTAGCAAGTTAGGAAGCTGCCCAACTGAAGTAGTGCAAAAAACTGTTGAATTGTGTGTATGAGAGAGAGAGAAAAAACATGGCTGGAACTAGTAACAATTATCACATGTAACTGTAATCAGATGAAAATAGTTTTTAGTTTTCTAAACAAACCTTTTACGAAATAATAACTAGGCTAAACAGTACTGAAAATATCAGTTCCAATACAATTCGAAGCTCATGGTGACAAAACGGAGCACAATTTAAACCAACGCTTAAGCCCAGTGAGCAAATTTACCACTACAGAACTCAAGAGTTTATCCACCCAGTTTTGGCTGCTTACCTTTTGTGCACTCTCCCCATCTTCATCTATCAAATTTATCCTTGTGTGTCTCGGGCTAATCAGGTCTTTTAGTGTTAAGCAATTCGCCTCCATCTGTAAACCTGAGAGTTGCACAAGAACTTCATCATCTTACATCACCTACCACCCAAAAAATAATTTTCAGATCCTAACTATCCTTGTCTCTCCTTTCCCCTCTAAACTGATTTGAAATCCTTAAAAATGAGGATGAGATCTTTATACTTCTCAGATCCTAAAGTAATAAAAAGATCGTATCGGGGGCAGGTGAGGTTGAGAAAGGGTAAAATCGTCAGCAACGGTCTTCACAACTAGAAATGGTCAAAAATTGGCCGTGGGATACCCTTCAAGTAGAGGACATTTCTGGCGAATCTGTCTTTGAAGCTCATAAAGTTCACGGCGGAATCGGTTACTTTTGGCGCAAAGAGGCTGAACAAGAGGGATCCCAGCCTTGAATGGGAACGAGACCCCGGAGTGCCCACTTCGCAGCTCAACAATCTGGCATGTCCTGCCTGAAGCGCGGGAGAGTCCGCGACCAACCCAGAGGGGCACCTTCCCGCCTCCATGTTCAGCAAGAAAGCCTGTGGAGGAAATGCTACGGAAAATGTTTTTCTGCCCCTCCGCCTTTTGGCCAGGGGGCGGCGGCGGGGAAGCCGCCCCTAACAACCCCGGGAACGAGGCGCAGGAAAAGCCAAGGCACCCCCGCCCCCGTAAGGCTAGGCGAACCCATCTCCCGCTTTCCCGCCCCGGACCCTCCGGGAATGCGGACTTACTTTCCTTGGGATTCCCTCTCGTGTTCCTCAAAGGGGTCCCTTTCCTTCAGAGCCTCGGGGCCCTATAAAGCCACCGCTGACGACGCCGCGCCTAAGGGGCATTGAGGGGATTCCGTGGGAAAGAAGAACCCCGAACCTCGTAACCGCTGCTTTGATGCCCGCCCGGGCGCCCGCCAGCGACGTGCCTATACTGGCCGCTTCGTTCCTGCTCTGGAGATTCCACTAGGCGCTAAAGCTTCTATTCTGGCGCCCTGCAACATATTTTTACAATCCGGCCAATCAGGCGCTCGCTGAAGGGGAGCCCGCCTGGAGTTCCCGCCAATCAGCTCTAAGCCCTGCTCTGAGAGTTGGCGCTATACTCGGCGCGCTCTGAGTCCCGCGCGGTGGATGTGCCTGCGCCGGCTGATTTCCCCGCCGCCAATGCCGCCGCCGCCGCCGCCTCCTCCGCACCCCGCTCCTCCTTGTGTTTTTCCTCCCACCTTGTGGTACCTGGGTAGCCTGGGGCGGAGTGGCTCCACTGTGAGGAGAGCCGCTCCGATGCTTTTGTTAGGGAGCAGCGGGCGGCTCAAGTGCAGCCCTGGAAGAATAGGGGAAAGTGAAGGAAACAGATGGAGCTGGGAAACTTAAAACTCGAGAGACGCCGTGGAGAGCCGCAGGACTGCTTCGCGTCCCGCTTTGCTCTTTCCCTCCCCTACTGCTCTTGTGTAGGCGTCCTGGCTAGTCGCGCTTTCTGCGCTTCCTAAAACCTTTAAGCCCTTAGATGACAGGAAATGCACGTACACGCATCATGACCGTTTTGATTCTCGAGGTTTTTTAAAGGAAGTGGAAGAGGTTTTGTAATGTTTGACCTGGGATCTTCTTTGAAGTCCCAAAGCGCTGGTTTTGCTTGAAGTTACTGCTTTGCAGGGGAAAATAGGGGAATTCATTTGGTCCGGTCAAGAACTGCAAGCACACGACTTATTTGTAAATTACATTATTTTACCACCTCGTAGCCCACTGGCTTCTCCCGGAGGTTAAAAGTTATTTTAAAAAACAACAATACATTTAGGTTAACAACAATAAAAACAATATGACAAAAGTAACAACTTACAGCTATTAAGAAAATGAAAGTGTGGCATAGCAGAGATATAATAAAAACAGCATTGAAACAAATCTTATCTATTAATATCTCTGGCATATTTCACCTGATACTGAAAAGAAAACGGATACTGCCAGGCGCACCTTCTTGGGGAGCATGTTCCAGAGACAGGGTGCAACTGTTAGGCCCTTCTTCCTGTTTCACCCTCCTTATTGTAAACCATCCCAAAACATCAGTGGTGGATGGGGTACAAAAGGTTTAAATAAATACATAAATAATTGTGAGCCCACTATGGGCATGCTTGCAAGCCTGCCTCATGATTTGTGGTTGCTCTAGTCTAGGTACTGCAAATTTCCAACAGGAAAGGTGCTTATGTGAATCAAATTGGGAGTAGAGAGAAATTACGAGTTAAAAATAGAAGAGTTCTGCTGGATCAGGTCAATGGTCCATCTAGTCCAGCATACTGTTCACACAGTGTCCGAACAGCTGTCCACCGGATTCCACAAGCTGGACGGTGTGCTATCCCCAGTTCCCCAGCAAACAATATGCACAGGCACACTGGCTAAGAATTGTAGGTGATGGGAGTTCCACTCTGCACATGTGCCACCGTGAAGCTGTGAGTGTGTGGTTCGGTAGCTTGTGCCTACTGCTTGGATCCATAGCCACAAACCTGCTGGATCACCACACATTCACACGAGGGATTCTTGCTATTTTCCATTTAGGCATGAAATGATTATCTGGCAGATTTGGCCTACAAAACAAATCTGTCTGGACTCCAGCAGACCCTGCCATGAATGCTAAAACATTTGCCCCAGTTTTTAAAAAGCAAGAAATCAATTTTCAAAAGTTGTGTATGAAATAATTCTGAATGTTTCTATCACATTTTTGGAGTGTTTTGTATGCTAAGCTCCGGCCCTGTCCAACTATACAGGCTCTATGACTCTGAAACCTGTCTTCCTAAGTGCTGATTACTTGATTTTGGAGCCTGATCTACAGATAGGGGACTTCATTGTACAACAAAATAAACATTCTGCTCCTAACCAGGAATTGGAGAACTCCCCCCGAAGAACACAGAAACTGCTCAGCTCAGCTCTGTACATTTCCTTAAGGAACAGAAGCACAGTTTTAGTACCTGAGATATATAAGGAAGCTAGCCACCCATTTATCATGGTAGCTAACTGGCAAGGTGATTCAGAACCAAGTTTGTCTATTGTAGCTTACATGGTTGGTCTAATGCTGTGAATGCAATAAGGTTATGTGTCTTTTATAATATGTCTTGCAATAAGGTTATGTGTCTTTTATCATCTCCAAATTCAGTGACAACAAGACCAAACAGTGAAGCAGACAAAACTGTAAGCTGAGCTGCGCTTCTTCCTCATGTGGCATTTAGACCTGAGAAATCCTTCTATTGGCTCCTGTGGAAGACATTTTTCAAATATAATTACTCTGTAGGATGGGGCAAGAAGGGGAGGCTGCAGACATTATGCGGAAGCCCCATGGGCTGGGTTTAGCCCAGGGACCAGAGGATCCTTACTACTGATCTGCCCACGTTGTGGTCCTTTGCAGCAAGTCACCATTGACTTAATGTTTTGCCCTTCACAGCTCCACTCAGCTCTTGTAAACTTAAGACTGTGGCTTCCTTTATGAAACTGAGCCATCTCATATTTGGTCTTCCTCTTCTGCCTTCCATTTTCCCTAATATCATTGTCTTCTTCAGTGAATTTTGCTTTCTCATAATGTCCCTGAAGTATGACAGCTTCAATTTTGTCATTTTTGCTTCCCGGACAATTTTTTGCCTGATTTGATCTAGGACCCACTTGTTCATTTTTCTGTCGGTCCAGAGTATCTGCAAAGCTCTTCTTAAGCACCATGCCTTGAATACATCCATTTTCTTTCTGTCAGTGTTCTTGACTGTCCAGCTTGTGCACTTGTACATAGTGATTGTGAAGACAATAGTGTGGTTGATCTTGGACTTGGTCTTGAAATGTCCTAATACTTGAAGATATGTTATACTTTTTTCATTGCTGCCTTCTAGATTTCAGTCTTCCAATTTCTTGGCTGCAAGCAAAGGAGGAATGTGGGTGGGGGGTACGCAGCTCTGCTAACCTGCTGCCTTCTAGATGGGCACACCCAGATTTAAGCAAATGGGTCTGTTGTCACATCTAGTTCAAACCTCTTTAGCAGGAGTAAGAAACAATGAAGTAAGATCAGTGGGGCATTTCAGAATCATTTTCACAAGGGCAGATAAAGTACATCAAAGAGTTAGTGATGATTAGTGAACTGATTTTGATTTAGGAAAAACAGTGTTCCAGAATCATCCGTGTACTATATACCTAAATAAAGTAAATTGTTACAACTATAGTCGGCAGGCACAATCTTAGTGTTTGCCCTTTTCTCACATAGAATGGTTGCTGCTCAGAGCTCATTTATCTTAACCAAACAAAGCAAGAAGGGCGGAGAAAGAGGTAAGGGAGACATGTCAAGACCTCTTATTCCCTATAATACTCCACTGCATAGTGCACAGCAGTGTATGTTCACTGGGGATACCTTTGAGCACTGGTGTTTTGTCTGCACAGGAAAAGAGTACACCCATAGTATGTTTTCTGTCTTGTGAACTACCACTATATTATTATATACATTTACATCAGTTAAATAATTAAATCTCACATGATTAGAAATTCTTACTGAATTGAATGGGAGCTGTAAAATTGATAGTATCATCTGATTCATGTAGTTGCGTTCCATTGGTTGGTGTTTTCCCAACACACAGACACCTTTCCATAAAGTAAATGAAGAAAAACCAATCCAGCAAATACTGAACAAAATGAACTGGATCACTAAGGGTATTAACATTCAATATTTTTTATTTTATTTATTTTATTTATTAAAACATTTCTATGCCGCCCCTTGCCGAAGCCTCAGGGCGGCTTACAACACAATAAAATACAATAAAATACAAAAATAACAATATAAAATTAAAATTAACAATATAAAATAAATAAAAAATATAAAAGAAGTCGCCCTGGCCAGATATTTTCCCTTAGCATTTGAGATAGTTTTCAATACAGATCTGCCAATTCAGCGTTACTTTTTTGTTTAGCATGTTATTTGTATGGCCAACTTTTTAATGCAAGTTCTTACACAAGATGGTTTTAGGTCCCTGAGCCTGCACTCATTGATTACACAATGATTTTTGAACAACAGCTGGAAGTGATCGAACATCAAAGTAATTTAGAATAAGGTTAACTGAACAACTCTGCTCACTAATGGGGAGAGGTTAATGACTATTGCAGGAAACTTGATTTTGATTTTTAGTATAGAAATTAATTCTAAGAACGGTAACCAATTCTCCTTTTAAGCTTCATTGCTAGGATTTGTACTTAAAGCTCTTAGTCACTCTTTCTACTTTTGGTAGCATTACAGCAGTGAGATCTGAACTCTACACAAAGAATTCTTACTTTCCTGTTTTACCATGGCATAATCTCTAAGTGCAGCAGTACTATAACAGAATAGCTTGAACGTACAAGGAGAAAAAAGAATAGGAAAGTGCTCTGAAAGAAAAGAAGCAAAGCAAAAATATGATTCTTCTGGAAACATACTTTCATGATCTGTTAAAAAACAAAGTAGATCTATTTTAAGGTAATTATAAAGCAGATTAGGACACAACACTAATAAAAGGGCCTACAATTTCCAGCATTCTCCAGCCAGCCATGGAGAATTCTACAACTTTTTTTCTATCTAAACATGCATAGGAAGGTGCCCTAAGCTGTTTTGATCTTTAAGTTATATTAGAAACCCATTCAGTATCCATAGCAGAGTTTTTCAGTCATAATGTACAATGAAAAGAATACACCAGCTCAAATAGGAACATAGCAAGTTGCCTATATCAAGCAATAATTGTAGCCTGTTTGTTTGTTTGTTTGTTTGTTTGTTTGTTTGTTTTAACATTGAGAGGGAGTGACTCTCCAGGGTTTCAGACTGAACCTGGGACCAGCTGAATGCCAAGCAGATGCTCTGTCACTGAGCTATAGCCCTTCCCAGTGACACAAGATGAGTTATAAACAGGGTAGACTGTCCCCAGCATTTCTAAGGACCCTGATGACTAAAAGTGCATTTTAAATTTCCTAGGAATAACACAGGGGACCACCTGGCATTCTGTCAGTTCAGGCAGCGTGCATCTAGCCAGCTTGGAATCAAAATGCTTTGACTCTAAGCAGACCAGGACACAACAGGCTCAGGGATTTGGGGACCTTTTTCTATTTATGCCCTGTGCTCCCCATTCTTAATCACTCTATTCTGCAGCTCCTCCCTTGCCCATCTTGTTAAGGTTCATCATTGCACGGTTGTCCACAAAAACAAGCCAGCCTACAGTAAGATGCATTCTTTCAGGATATACAAATTGGATATTTGCCCTAATAATGTGAACTTTCCCTATGGCTAATACCATATTGCTGTAAAATAAAAGAAAAAAAAAGATTTCATTGAGCAGCAATTAACCACTGTAATGTGATACTGCTTTGACATAGCTGTGTTGCCAAAGTAAATTACTGCATCGGCAGTTTTTTGAGCCGCCTGCAACTGTATTGACTTCAATTCCAATCAGCTCACACGGAGATTGTTTCAATTATTAAACAAGAGCATAAGCAGCACTGGGTTAGTGAAAGACGGAGAGGCAGAGATCCAACATACTTGTCGGCATCAACTAGCAATGAACATGATGTATCTGCTGATTTTAATACTATTCTGCCTCTTCGCTTGACAGCTGTTTTAAACACCAGTGCATTCATTGGTTAAGAATGGTTTAAAGCCTCTGAAAGTATTAATAGTACCTGGATTCACAGGGCAACTGCACTGGTCCGAAGATTCCATATTGGAACAGCTGCCACGTCCAAGGCTCTGCTGGCTCACTGTGGCACGAAGTAGAGGCAAGGCTTTTTCTCTCATTTTGTCATTTCCCAATTCCTGTTGATCACGGGAGAGAATTAAGTATGTCTGCTCCAAGGCTGATGTGCTTGCGGTGGAGGTGTCAGGAATTATTATTATTATTATTATTATTATTATTATTATTATTAGAACATTTCTATGCCGCCCCTTGCTGAAGCCTCGGGGCGGCTTACAACACAATACAATACAATACAAAAATAACAATATAAAATTAAAATTAATAATATAAAATAAATAAAAAATATAAATGATATAGGATTCTATAGATCCAAGGTCTCACTCTACATGCCCATTTTAGCCCTGACCACCATCAAAACAGTGCCATGGTACCAGGACAGCACCAGGAAGATCTTTGGTGGTGGTCCTGCCACCCCACCAAAGGCAGAGCAGCACCTCTGCCATATCCTATGGCTTCTGAGCCTTCTCATGGGGAAGAAAGTGTTGCAACCTAAATTTGACATTTTGACACTCAGTTTTAAAACATGCAGTAACCATGGCCCTGATATACATGCAGTAAAGCTTTTCATGGAAGTCAGCTTCTTGCATAAAAAGTCATTTGCTGTTCATAGGTCAGTGTATCAAGACCTTGGGCTCTTATTTAAACATTTATTTACATTTATTTATTTATTTAAAACATTTCTATGCCGCCCC
>NW_025336481.1:30725703-30740024 GCF_004798865.1 Varanus komodoensis | reverse complement strand
TTTAAAACATTTCTATGCCGCCCCAGTCGCAAGAAGGCTCGGGGCGGGTTACAAAACAGACCCAATACACACAATTAACCTTCAAAATTTGGAGACATCTCAGCACAATATAAAACCCATAAATCAATTAACAATTAAAATAACTTTTAAATAAAAAGGTCTTGGCCTGGCGCCGAAAAACAAATGACGACGCCAGGCAGACCTCTCTGGGGAGCGCATTCCATAGGTGGGGCATCACCACAGAGAAGGCCCTCCTCCGGGTACTCACCCTCCTAATATCTAAAACCCTCCTAAAACATACATGCTGATTTTTTGCATAGCTTCCTGGAAGATGTCCCCTTCACAGGCACCTTAGCTGCTCTAATGAATATCAGTGATGGGTCTCAGGAATCCATTTAGGGACACTTTGTGACAATTGCCCTACATGGTAATACCATATTGGGGATGGAGTGGGGAGTTCCCATATACACAGTCATATCCAAGCACCTTGAACTTGTTTCTTTTTTGTGATTACCTATGCCATACTTGGAATAAATGCTGCAGTATCATCTTTTACATAAGAAAAGCCATGCTGAATCAGACCCAGGATCCATCTAGTCTAGCACTCCGGACCCATGGTGGCAACCAGCTGCCTATAGGATCCCACAGGCAGGATGGATGCAAGACCTCCTCTGCAACTGGTATATGCAGGCATGTCTCTTCTGATAAAAAGGGTACCACATAGCCAGCAAGTAGCCACTGTTAGCCTCCTTCCTCGTGAATCTGGCCATGAATCTGTTTTATTTTCTTCAAATCCTTTTTGCTAGCCAATCTGTATTTTGGGGTCCTCTTTTTCTGCTATCTATAAGGTATGATATATATGTTTTGATATGAATGTTAGAAAGAAGGTGAGTGGATATAATGCAGGGTATGAAAGCTTCTAATAAGCTATAGTGAAGGAATCTTTTTTTCAGAAAGTGCTGCTCTAACTACTGCTCCAAACTGTCTCTTTTTCTTCAACATTCACTGAACATTAGTAACTTTTACCATTCATGCCTCAAGTGTGAATACTAATATGTATGATCAGACATCTGCCATTCTTCATGCCGACAGTATTGGGATACATTCTCAGTGGATGCTGATATTCTCTTGTGCGATTTTATTTAGAATTATCTTTTGGAGTGATTTTCTGAAGTGTTTTAAAAGCACATCTCAACATTTTTGTGATAAAAGAAGGTTCGACAAAGCCCAAGAATCTTACCTGAGGATTTGGATCCAATAAATAGATGCTAACAGTGTTGCTTTTATAAAAGCAAATATGACTTAAAAAAAGAAAGGTTTAGTCCACCTGAAAGACACCCTCTCTATTATTTCCTCAAGACAAAAACATTTATTTTGGGAATTTCTGCTGTGGGTATTTATGCTTGAATTACTTTGAATACTGATAAAGCTATTTTAACATCATTGGGTAAAACCTTCAGTAAGTTCCATGTATAAAACTGGTGAAGTAACAATAAACAAAATACTCTTCTTTGTTTACCAAATACCTGTGTCTACTGTGCTTTCTTTGATACAAATGTTCTTGATTTTCTAGGTGGAAATCAGTTCTTGATATGTGGCTAAATTCTAAATCAAAATCATCTTAATTTTACTCAAATTACTGATTAAAAAGGTTGAGTTTGTCATTACATAGGTAGGAAAAATATGTTCTAACAGCTATATGTTACCACAAAGCATAATACAAAGGATATCCAAAACTAAAAAGGAAAGAGAGGTGACCACCTCCATTTAGTGATAATTACAATTGGAGTAGGGTTTGCCTCAGCAATGGACAATCCATGGGCCAAATACAGGTTGAAACAAGATCTGAAAAGCAGAGAGCAATGGGTGTGATGACCAGGGCTTTTTTTTTTTTTTTGTCATAGAACGCACCGGAACAGCGTTCCGGCACCTTTTTTCGACGGATTTTTCCACATGAATTTGAATCACCCTGTCGGGTGTAGCAGGTTGACAGCAAAATAATTAAAATGGTGCATGCGGGCTGTTTGTGTGTCTGCGCTGGTTGTGATGGCGCTGCTCAGCTTGTGATGCCGCTCGGCTTGTGATTGGTCATGTGGTCGCGTGCTGAGTGCTTATTGCGGGCAGAGACCATTATGTTTCATTACACAGTGTTGGTGCATGTAGAGTGACTGGCTACATGCAAAAGGTAAATAATTCCTTTATTTTAAAAAAATGTTGGTGAATTGATTTTTTTTTAAATTTATAGTGTAAAAGTGTGACCCCAAATTTAAAAATGATAAACATTACTAATTCTCAACCATCGGTCCTGCTAATAAAAAGGCCAGAATATTAAGAACTGAATATATAATTTTTTAAATAAAATATTAACAAGATGTGAGTTCCGGCACCATTTTTTTTTTTTTACAAAAAAAGCACTGGTGATAACTATAGCAATAGAACTTTGCTGGCACATCACTTTGGATCCATCTGAGGGAGCATTTGTAACCACAGACGTCTAACTTAACACACACACACAATTTCAGAATGATTCAGAATGGTTTCAGTTTCTGTCCTTTATGGGTTCTTGGTTGTAGTTTACAAGGAGCCGCAGGATTCTGGAATGTATTCTCTCAGGAGATCCATTGATTCCTTTCTCTTGTTTCTCTCAGGAAAGAGTAGAGAGATTCCTTGCAAAGTTTTTAAAGTTTGTGCTACTTTTATTTTATCTTAAAAGTTTGTTTAGCTATCATTTTTATTATGTAAACCACCTCGAAAATTGTGTTAAAAAGGCTCTGTGTATATATATAATGTAATATATTTCCACTAGTGAAAATAGCTGCTGAGCAAGACTTACAGCAAGCTCTGACTTTTACTAGGATTCTTTATGAGATGACATCCGGTTCTTCTTCACTTTTCTTGGGTGACCATATATGGAAGTGCCCAGTGCAACTGTGAAGACAAGAAGGCATATATCAGCTATCAAAGTCTTTGGGACAAAGAGTGCTGAGACATGAGGAGAAATTCAGACAGGAACTCTAGGAGATGTCCCTCAGGAGGGTCTAGGTGGCATCTAAAAAGTGACTTAACCCAAATATAGTGCAGGTGTCATGTCACAGGAGGCTGACACAGGATACAGATCTGAGGAATCCATTCCCCCTGAGCTGCAGGGGCACAATAGGCAGAAGCCAGCCATGCAGATAGGGAGAATGGAGGGCAACCAGGCAGAAATGACAGAGACAAAATTGAAGGCAAAGTTAGATTCTAGTTGTTGCAAAGGCCTGAGGTTGGCCTAGAAACCATGCTGTATTCAGTAAGGCTCAAGGCATGTGTATTACTCTAGAAGCTGTAGAAGAAAAAAAAATTGCTCATTACCCCAAATTCAGAAGAATAGTCACAGGCACATCACTGACTTGAGATTTGTTACTCCAGGTTCACAGAGGATCTAGAACCGAGTGATAAGGCTGAATTGAATGACAAAATATAATTTTTAAAGGGAAAGTGTTGACACCCACCTTTTTGCATTGTGACTTTATATTTTTAATTATATTTCCATTCATATCATAATGCATTTTAGTATATTTAATTTTCTTGTGAGCTGTTTAGAGATACTTTTGGATATGGTCAGGAACATAAACACCTAATATATAAACAAATTATAGAAATTGTAAGAAGGGTTTCACCTGTATGGAGACTGGTCTAAAATGGTCTATTTATATCTCTGTAGTGGCAGTGTGCCCCTATTTGGACCAGTGGAGTGTTGCCACGACATCTCCAAGCTATTTAATATCCATGGTCTGTTTGGGTGATGCCTTTCGCCCCCTGCAACTCATGTTTTTTGTGTTATGGATGTAATATTGTATTCGTGAAACAGGAAGGACTTCTTGAGCAGTGCTTGCCCCAAGCGAAAGGGGAAGCAAAAATCCACCTGCTTGCCTTTCTCCCTGGCAGACTCTGATTGTCCCCTGCCTGCTGCCTGTGCTGTGATCACACCACAGGGTGGGGCAAGGAAGCTTGTTCTCAGGGAAGGGAGGACACAGGGAGGCTGCGAGGGAGCTGCTCACCTTCAGGGAGCCCCGTGCCTAATAGGGTGAGATAAAAGTCTACTAAATAAACTTCGCTTCCTTGAAGATGCAGCCAAGCCAAGCGGCACCTTCCCCTCACCATGTGCCACCTCTCCAAACAGGGATCACACCAGCAGCACACCGTTGGTCTGGCAGCTTTCCCTTGCGTTCCTGTGGATGCTGGGAGGGTAGCCTTGCTCATGAGCAATCCCTCTCTTGGCACAGGGGGAAACTGAGGACACCTGCACAAAATGCAGCGTGGGCTCATTGCTGGCTATCATTAGCCACAGCCCATGGCCGGAATAGCAACTTCTTTAGGCTCTTGCCAAGGCTCTTTAAAGCCTTTCAGCTTGAGCAGAGCTTAAAGTGTCACCTGGGTTGGGATAACACGCTAAGCCAGTGGGTGGGTAAGTGGGTGGGGGGTTCTATAAACCCCACTACAAGCTATGACCTCTTTGTGTGGTTCATAAGATACCCAGAGAAGCATACTGGATTTGAATGACACACTCAGCCAGCATGGTGGCGTAACATGTTGTCAGAACCCAGGCAATTCATGGCTAAACCCACCAACCATAGTTAATATACACCATGGCAGACTGTTATGTGGAACTCAGCTGATGTGGATTATTTCCAGTACATGTGAATATAATATCATGCACCTCAGTCCCAGGGAAAGGGAGAAAAGAAGCCCCAGTCAACACATAAATAAATAGAAAGCAGGCTGCTCATTATGCATTGACTTGGCAGGTAAATATCTTGTGATACAAGGGCGTTATCATTAACCATGAGAGACCACTAGTCAGCCTAATTAAAGTGCCATTGCAACAGATAGGCACTGCTTCATGGCTGTTGTGCTTTGTAGGCTTTCTGGCACAAGGTGCCTTCTAACAGTTGACCCGGAGTACAGCTCTAAGCCTATCTCAAAGTGTTAAAGGACACCTAGCCAAAATCATTTTAAAAGAGAAATCTTTCCCTGGAATGAATACTCAAAGCAAAGCGTTTGCCAGCTGTGAAGCATTTCTATTACTGGCACGGACATTGTAAAATTGTTTTGTGTTGTATGCCTTTTTGTAGTTAGGCCAAAAAAAAATTAGGAGTTCATGTTTGGAATCCTGATCTCGGATTTAGCCTCTAGGGCACTAATGCTACCATTGGCATTGCAGACATAAACTGCATAATTATGCTGCAGTGGTGTTTTCTGTAGTCTGAGTGAATGAGCTGCAGTGAGTGCAATCCAATGCTCCTGGTACCTTGGGGAATTCGCTCATAGCTTGAAATTAATCTCTTACAGCTGCTTCAGTAAAGCAGGTGAAAAGTGAAAATAATTATCAGAGCTCTGTGACCTCTGATAATTGTGTGAAATCCTCAGAATATGGGCTGACAGAGGTTGCTAACATAGCTTACAGTTTGCTGAAATGACATGCTGCCTAAAATAGATAGCACTGATTATTTTCTTCATTTCTTTAAAGGGAAGGTAATCAATTCTGCAGGCTGGGGACCAGCCCCTCTTTTTAAGGCATGTCTTGAATGAATGGCTCATGAAGCACATTCAAAGGCCTAAATACACAATCAGTGAACCAGGGGGGTACATGCCCTAGATCTGCCTGAACACAGAGGTTTTCTGCTTCTTCTCTCTCTCCAATCCTGTCAGTCCAATAAATTGCTTTTTAATAATTACCCTGAGTTTTGAAGGAAGCTTGAAAATAATTGGTTAGAAAAGTCCAGTGTACAAAAGCTTGCATACTGACAAATCGCCTAGGTGAATTGTGTCCACAGTTTCAGCTTCCCAAAGTTTGTTATTGCAGGCATTGTTACTAATGGGTGTGTTCCTCCTCCTAGTACCTTTGATTATGTGTCACCATTACATGTGATTCAGTGTCTTCATTTTGACTGGGTATAGGGACATGCTCTTATTGATATCATAATGGGCATTGTCTATATTTGCTTGGCTGACAGTATTATATGGGTCTCTTTCAGTCTGATTTCTAGACTGTCTTGTTACAAAAACAGTAATGGCTTTCTTGGTGGATGACTGATACCAGGAAAGAGATGGGGAAGTGCAACCCTGTTTGTTCTTCTAGTTTCTCACTGACATGCAATACCATAACTCAAACTTCCCTAATCGAGTGTTCTCCAGGTGTTTAGGACTCCAAATCCCATCAAACCCAGCCTGCATGGTCAATGTTCATAAATCCTAAAGTTGTAGTCAAAACATCTGGTGAGCACCAAGTTGGGGAAGCTGTCATAAATCTGGGCCATCTTGCAAGCTCGGAGCTGGGGAGTACCATAATTATATAACTGGTCATTCCTAGGAAGTAGGACCCAGAAAGTGTGTGGGGAACATAGAGAACTGCTCATCTATTGCATAACCTCTGTGCTTCAAAAGTCTGTCTTGTCATCCATACTTTTTAACATTGATGTCACTGTGTGCAGTTATCTGATACCAGTGTTTAAATGTCATTGGTATGTTGACACTCATCTCTGTCTCTTTTTTATCAGATCCGAGAGGCAATGGAAACCCTGAACTGCTGTGTCGTGGCAGCAGGAAGAGGAATGAATGAGAGGAAACTTAATCCAAATAAGATGAAAGCACCATTTGTTAGGAGTTCAGTCGATCTAAAGATGTACAGTTGTCATGGGCCAGACACATCAAGCACACTCTCTGGAATTCTGACAGAGGACATCTAAATCAGTGAGACTTTTTATCATAGAAAATCCCCTGGCAAAAGCTCAATGCTTCAACTCTTCAGAAATCATATATCTGATGATAATTAGCAATAGATTTCATGTAATACCAGCTAATAACTGTAACTGTGTCAGAGGTGTGTACAACTTGGGTTTTCCATTGTGATCCCTGTGGCTCAGTAGAGAGGGCAAGGAGCTCAAAAGATTCCTGGCATAATTGATCCCATGCATTCCCAGACATGGGTTCTAAAAAGAGACACAGACAACTCCACAAGAAGGGATTCACACCAGCCTTGAAATCTGTATTGTAACCTCTGCACTACATGGGTCAAGGCCTAACAAATCCAAGACTCAAGACAAGTTCAAGAATAAGGTGAGAGTAATCCAACATGCACAGAGATTTGAACAACTGTAGCTTTCACTTTGGTTTCTCCACATTCATTGGTCCAAGCAGAGAAAAGTTCAACAGTCTTTGGGGCTCACTGGCCTCATTGATGCTGAGTATATTTAATTTATAACAAACAAGAATCTGAGGTCTATGAAAGGTGTATTAATATTTTTTGGCAGATTCTTAAGTTGAAGAGACAGGCATTCAAACAGAATGAAAGAGGGCCCCAAGAAGTTTGGATGATATTAAGTCTAAACAAAGGGGGTTTGGGGCAATGAAGATGAGAATGTTTCTAGCAAAAGTTCCTATCATGCATATTGTCTTAAAAGTGAAAGTCTGGCTGCAACAGCCCTCCTTCTGCACAAGCAGAACCTCCTGAATTTTGTTCTCTTGTGTGACACCTCTAATTACTGCCTCCCTTCTGTTAGGTTCTTTCAGAGTCAGTGACAGCTTCTTCCCTGTCGAAGTTGAATTTAGCAACTGCATAGAAGTAATTTATATCCCACCTGCTTTCCTCTGAGAACACAGAGATCTCACCAATTCTGATATTCCATAGGCTGAATTGCCGCAAACCCTTCAAGACAAATTCTGTCTCTAAACTAGAAGTCCAAATACAAGGCTGGGCCTTGGTGACCACAACAACCTACTCTAAATGAAGTTGCAGTCCACCTTCAGATATAGCTTTGGTCTTCAACCAGGTGTTGCCCTTGGACACTTAAGTGGCAGTCATAACTGCCATGCTTTTCCTCAGCTTGGGTTGGTATGCTACCAAAACCCTTCCTAGAGAAGCTATTTGCATAGCTATGTTTTCTAATTTGGAGAGGACAATCCTCTAATTGAAGGCATCCTAAATTTGCTTGCAAACATGAACATATGTCAGAGCAGGCATTGGTGGTACCTGCCAGGGCCTACACACAGGAGGTCCACTGTCTACCCTGGTGCCTCCTCACCCTGCTGCTCCTTCTTAGTTTTTATGCCCATTCACCTGCCCTCCCTGAGCATGCTGGCAGGGGTAAAAGTGGGGAGCCAAAAGCAGCTTTCTTCGTTTATCCTGTGTTTTTCTTCTCGTCATTTGCACAGATTTGCCTGAGAGAGAGAAGGAGTGGGGGCAAGAAATGGGAACAGAAGTGAGGAAGAGGCACTCAAAAAGAGGGTGCTACTGATGGAATATTGCCCAAGGATCTCTTCAACCTGGATGCAAGACCAAGAGGTACACATCGTCTTGCTATCAAGCATGAAACAGCTAGCGCACAGCAAGTCTTTTCCTTCACTGTCTGTACTACTGCATATACTGGATTAGCACTGATGCTAGCCACTTCATGCAGCTCACACAGGCTTGTCCATTTTTTAAAACAATTAGCTCAGATCTACTGATTCGGAGATTCTACTGTATGGCTCTTTTTTTAAACTGCCTGAAGTGTTAACACTTCTCTCTGCAATCAACATGGGGATAACAGTCTGCCAGGAAGGAGATTGTTGAGTTTCAAATCCACGTCCTCGTTGGATGGATCTGATAGAAGCACTCTACAGTGGTTTGGAATTCAAATGCACCGAATGCCATTCAGCAATAGGTTGAAATATTCAAAGATTATCTGCCTACTGCAATCTTTTTTTTTTTTTTTTTAATATCGTCTTTTCCAGCATCTGGTGGAGGCATTGTTGGAGACTGGATAATGAGTTAGATGTGTCATTTACTATGCTAATTCCTTCCATTTGCTCACAGAGAAGCTTACTCATTCATCGGCTGTATCCAACTATAATTCTCAAGACAGTACATTTTTGTAACATATACATGATACTACTCTGACTTGATCTTGGAATTTGACTGAAATTTAATAAAACTGGCAGTGGGATATAGAACCTAGGAAGAAGAGAGTTCTTTAAAAATTGGCATTATAAAAAGCTGTACTTATAACTGCTATTTTCTCCTTTGTGCCCTTCAAGTCTTTTGTACTGAAAGAGGGTGATGCTGTAGTTTCCATCAAAAGCCACAGCCTATGTAGAAAAGGAAAACAGTGTACAGTATACTTTGTGGTTCCTTGTCTGTCAGGCTATTGCACAAGGACTGCATTCATATTTTTACCTGAAGGGGAAAAATGGCAACTGTATCAGCTGCTGAGATCTCCTGTAAGTCAAACAGATAATTAAAAAAAATGCAACAATAGCAGTGATGCTTTCAAACTCCAGATTGCAAATTGTGATTTCCCTGACACAGCTCTAGACACACAAAGCAGATTGTATCAGTGCATGTATGCTGATGTGCATCTGAATGGAAGTGATGCCATGTGCCTAACTTTCTCCATTTGGATCCATTCTAAGATTAGCATCCATACACTTCTATTTGTACCTTTAGTTACTGATCCAGAAAGTTATATGCATGCATATATTGTGATGATCAATTCTTTAGCATCGTTCAGTCTTCTGGTGGTATTTCTTTGATCCACTTAGGACACAGTCCAATGGCTACTAGATACTGTCTGGAATTCAGAGTCTCAGTTTCAGCCTAAGGAATTTGCTTCAAGGTTGGAAATGGGACTCTGAGCACTTCTCCTCTGTGCTTGCACATAATGCACAAAGAACTGTGCCAGCCGTGGATCCATGTTTACAGAAGGGGGTGTTCCAGGGGATGGGAAGAGAAGACTGGTGCTGCTGGCATGAATAGTACCCTGGTGGCACTTCAGCTTCTCATGTGCCAGGGCAAAAGCTGTAGATGACCAAAATCAGCCATCTAAGTGTTTTGTATGGTGGGAGAACCACATCAGTATCTTCACTTCTTCTACCTACCATAAGATGTCTGTAATCCTCTAAGGTTAGAAGGGCAGCCTTAATGCATCAACAGATGTTGCAGTACATTGTGTAAATAGGGGTACAGAGCTAGGTCAGAGAACTCAACAGTCCATTGTGGGTTATTTACCTGTGGGAACCTGCAGCATGTCTTTATGTCTTTATGAAGGTGCAGACTCTGACTGGGTTTGCTGTAGCTTGTCATGTCTAGAGGGAGTTATTTGGAGGTTAAAAAAACCCTGTTGAATAACCCTAAAGAAGAACATAGGTTCTTCAAGAGATGTTTAGTCCTCAATAAGTCTCTCCAACTTGGTTTGCATGACAAGCCATGACAATCCCTGGCCCGGCCTTGCTTATTCATGATAGATGGCATGAGCTGCAGTGCTCTAAAGGTTAATTAACCCACACGGACTGTCATGTCATCCAAACCAGGTAATCATTTAGCAGCAGTTGCAATCTCCAGTATCAGAGGCAACATGCCTATGTACACTGGTTGCTGCGGAACATGAAAGGCGGGTGCTACTGAACTCACATCCTACATGTGGCTTCCCATCCATGAACTAACCAGGCCTGACCCTCCTTGGCTTCTGAGATTAGAGGCGATCAGGTGCATTCAGGGTGGTATATAGGCCCTACTTGTGGCTTTCCCATAGACAGCTGGTTAGCCATGGTGTTACCAGAATGCTGGGCAAGATGGAACCCTGGTTGGATCCAGCAGGGCTCTGCTTATATTCTGTTTCATGTATGGTAACAAGATCTGGCTTTAGTATTAATGGCCTGGAGATAGTATGAATATAACTCTTTAAAAAATTCCAAACTTTAAACATATAATCTAGGAAAGTCCAAGTGTTAAAAATCTTCCCACAGATAGTTTATTCAGCAAGTATTGAGACCAGTGCTTTTTTATAAGAAAAAAGGTGCTGGAACTCATGAAATTATTTACCTTTCACACGTAGTCAATCACTGTACACACACCCACACACATCAGTTGTGTAACGAAATGTAATGGTCGCCGCCCGCAGTAAGCACTCAGCGCACGACCACACAAGCAATCACAAGCCAAGCAGTGACACAAGCAGAGCAGCGCCATCACAACCAGTGCAGACGAAGCATGCATGCATCAAATTCGACACACAAGCAGCCCGCTTGCACCGTTTTAATGATTTTGCTGCCAACCTGCTACGTTCGACAGGGCGATTCGAATCCACATGGACCAAACATCAAATTTTCAAGAGTTACTTTTAAAACTTGGAAAATCTGTCGAAAAAAGGTGCCAGAACTCTGTTCTGGTGCATTCTATGACAAAAAAAGCACTGATTGAGACAATTGGCCCTTGAAAAACATCACAAACCCTGTAGGTGTATGGGATTTCCTTCCAGGAGGGTTCCTGCACAAACATCATTGAGAGCAGTAAAAGCCACACAGCAACACTGCCCGTAGGTTTGCATTGCGCCTTTACATTATCAAATTTTGCCACCTACCTTGTATTTAGCAAAATAAAGGGAGGAAATGAGACTTCCATTACTCATGTTCAAGAGAACCCACAAAACTGCCAAATACATGTTACTTTATATAAAGGAGGCATTAATATAACTGTGAAAATAAAATGCAAGAGTCAATTGCAAACGGAAGAAACATATTTTGTATTTCCCCCAGTCAAATTTTGATCCAAACATAATAGCACCAAAAAAGAAAACAAAAACACAATATCCTAAAGATAGAATTTTGACTGAAGAACTATTAACTGCTTCCTGTTTGCCTGAATGTATTTGTGTCTGGAGGGAGGAAAGAAATTCTCTTGTTCATGTAACAAAACATTACCTTTTATATTTTAACCATTGCTTTTAAATTGTTTACTCCTTCAGTGTGGCTTCAGACATACAACAGCACTGTTAGACGCCAAGTAGAACCTGCAACCAGCTGGCACTGAAGATTAGACAGAAAAAACTGAATTAAAATTTTAAAAAGTCAAAATTACAGCCATATCAGCAGCCAAGGAGAGCTTGCCAAAAGTTTGATTTTGGCCCAACTCAGAGTTAATTATGGGTTTAGCAAAAATTTCCATTCCTTCACTTCTCCTGAACAAAAGCAATCTCTGTCAATACAATGCCCCACCAGAGGCTTTTAAAAATGAATGCCTCTAGAACTATGGGGCAGTTATAGAAAGATCTAAACCTGTGATTTACTCCCTGTATTTTATTTTATTTTATTTTATTTTATTTTATTTTATTTTATTTATTTATTTGGGGACTTCTGTGCTGCTCCATTCGCCGAAGACTTGGGGCAGCTCACAACCATAAATAAACTTCAAAATAGAATAATATAAATTAACAATATAAATTAAGTCGCCCTGGCCAAAGAATAAAATGAATAAAAATATTAACAATTGAAATAACATTTAAATAAAAAGGTCTTCGCCTGGCGCCGAAAAACAAATAACGACGGCGCCAGGCGGACCTCTCTGGGGAGCACATTCCATAGCTTGGGCGCCACCACAGAGAAAGCCCTCCTCCAAGTAGTCACCCTCCTAATTTCCTTCATGGAGGGTTCCCGGAGAAGGGCCTCTCCTGCAGATCTCAAGGGGCGGGCGGGCATATATGGACATAAGCGCTCCTTCAGGTAACCAGGACCCAAGCCGTTAAGGGCTTTATAGGTCATCACCAACACCTTGAATTGGGCCCAGACTTCAATGGGAAGCCAGTGAAGCTGACGGAGGACTGGAGTCATGTGAACATAATGCCCAGTCTCCGTCAGCAGCCTGGCAGCTCTATTTTGAACCAATTGAAGTATCCGGACCGTCTTCAAGGATAGCCCCACGTACAGCGCATTACAGAAGTCAAGTCGGGAAGTCACCAATCCGTGTGTCACTGTCGCCAGGCAGTCGTACTCCAGGTAGGGGCTCAACTGATGGATCAGCCGAAGCTGAAAGAAAGCGCTCCTCGACACCACTGTCACCTGAGCTTCCAGTGAAAGCTCTGGGTCGAGGAGCACTCCCAAGCTGCGAACCTTGTCCCTAAGAGGGAGTGCAACCCCATTCAGGACTAGGTTCAATTCACCCTCCCCGAAGCCCGATCCGCCAACCAACAGGACCTCCGTCTTGTCTGGATTGAGCTTCAGTTTATTGGCCCTCATCCAGCCCATTACCTCAGCCAGGCACTGGTTCAGCACAGCCACTGCCTCACCTGGATTGGTGGAAAACAAGAGGTAGAGCTGGGTATCATCAGCGTACTGGTGATTCCGCAGCCCACACCTCCTGATGACCTCTCCCAGCGGTTTCATGTAGACGTTAAACAGCAAAGGGGACAAAATGGATCCCTGCAGTACTCCATAGCATAGCTGCCATGGTGCAGAGCCATAGTCCCCCAGCACCGCCTTCTGGAATCGGCCATTGAGATAGGAGCGGAACCACTGCAAAGCAGTGCCTCTGACCCCCAATCCCGCTAGCCTATCCAGAAGGATACCATGGTCGATGGTATCAAAAGCCACTGAGAGGTCCAGGAGAACCAACAGGGACGCACTCCCCCTGTCCTTCTCCCTGCACAGGTCATCGTACAGGGCGACCAAGGCAGATTCAGTACTGTACCCGGGTCTGAAGCCGAACTGAAATGGGTCCAGATAATCAGTTTCATCCAAGAGTGCTTGGAGTTCTCCTGCCACCACCTGCTCCAACACCTTGCCCAGAAACGGGATGTTGGCCACTGGTCTATAATTAGTGGCCATCTCTGGATCCAGTGACACTTTCTTCAGGACCAGTCAGACTACCACCTCCTTTAAAGGAGCAGGCACCCGACCCTCCCTCAGAGAAGCGTTAACCACTTCCAAGATCCAGATCCCAATCCTGTGCTTGGCATTGTTTATTAACCAAAATGGGCAAGGGTCCAATAGGCAAGTGGTGGGACGTACTTATCCAAGCACCTTGTCCACATCATCAGGCCGCAATAACTGAAATTCATCCATTAATTTTGGACCAGATGGCGACATTGGTATCTCCCCAGAAGCCTCTGAATCACTAGTAGAGTCTAGCTCATGACGAATCTGAGCGATTTTCTCCCTGAAATGCTTGGCAAAGTCGTCACAGCGGGCCTTCGAGGGTGGAACCAGATCTTTCTTAGGGCCAGGGCGGACCAGGCCTTGTACCACTTGAAAAAGCTCCGCCAGATGGCATTTTGAGGAGGCAATGGAAATGGAGAAGAATTTCTTTTTTGCCGCCCTCACTGCCACAGCATAGGCCCGATAATGGGCTCTTAAGTGTGTTCGGTCAGATTCATCCTGTGATCTCCTCCACCTATGCTCTAGCTGTCTCCCAGCCTGCTTCATCGCCCGCAATTCAGATGTATACCAAGGGGAAGAGTGGGCTCTGCCTGGTGGGAGATGACTAGGGCTGTTGACACGATCGCTCCTAAGCGTCCTCTCCCACCAGGCAG
>NW_025336481.1:30694804-30725603 GCF_004798865.1 Varanus komodoensis | reverse complement strand
TCATCCTGTGATCTCCTCCACCTATGCTCTAGCTGTCTCCCAGCCTGCTTCATCGCCCGCAATTCAGATGTATACCAAGGGGAAGAGTGGGCTCTGCCTGGTGGGAGAGGACGCTTAGGAGCGATCGTGTCAACAGCCCTAGTCATCTCCCCATTCCATAGTTTGACCAGAGCCTTGACAGGAGCACCAGTCTTGTCAGCCGGAAACTCCCCCAGGGCCTTCAGGAATCCATCCGGATCCATCTGGCTCCGGGGGCGGACCCACACAATCGAGTCCGCACCCTTACAGAGGGAGAGGCTGCTCTCGAGCACAAACCTCACGAGGAAGTGATCTGACCATGACAGGGGTGTCAGACATAAATTCCTCACCCTCAGACCACCCTCTTCCTGCCCCATCGAGAAAACCAGGTCCAGAGTGTGTCCCCGTTCATGGGTCAGGCCAGTGACCTGTTGAGACAGCCCCATGGCCATCAAGGAGGCCATGAAGTCCTGAGCCGCCCCGGTCAGACCAGTCTCGGCATGGAGATTGAAGTCCCCCAGGACCAGTCTCAGGCAGGGAGATTGTTGGGCAGAAGGGTGCACGGTACACCAACAGAATCCCCAATCTGTCTCAATCGCCCAACACCAAATAGAGGCACTCCAGCCCTGGTCTCGAAGGGACTGGAAGTCCTGTGAGGGAGATGGAGCCTCGGTAAACCAAAGCGAGCCCCCCTCCCCTCCAGGTGTGGACGGTGCTGAACCAGATACCTGGGTGGGCACATTTGAGAGAGGGTGACATCCACCCCCCTCCCGCCCAGGTGTCCGTTGTGCAAGCCAGGTTGGCCCCCTCATCCACAATCAAGTCATGGATGAGGGAAGATTTATTGTGGACCAACCTGGCATTAAGCAGCAGCACCGTCAGGCCCGAGGGGCGGTTGACAAGACTACCTGGAACCCTCTGGCTGGGGGCAGAACCAGAAGGAGGGACGGGTGTCAGCCATCTGTCCCTCCTTCTTCTACGCAGACACGTTAAGCCCCCACCGCTGTAACGTCTATTTAACACAGAGAGGCTTAGGGTCACCTTGGGCAGGAAAGTCTATCTCTAAACTATCCCAGTTAATAGATGCTCTACTGAGACTGACTATCCTCCCACTTAATCTCATTCTGTAATGCATTCTTAACCATGAGAATCACTCTCAGGTGCCTCATAAAGAGCCTTTTAGGAAGTATTGATGAATTTGCTGACTACAACTGAGGATTTGAAATAATTTCCAAGCTAATGAAAGGTAGGAGTGGGGCCCCTATAGACAAAGGGAAGAGGAAAGGTCTTATTTATATTGAAAAATCTTTGGAACCCTCACGAGGAGAAAATCAGTGTACATCACATAATTCACTTATACAACACGTTATTTATTAGCTTTGTATCCCACTTTTTGAAACACCAAACACAAAGAGACTTACACCATTCTTCTCTTCCTGATCTCAGTCTTATCCTCACAGCAACAACCCTGTGAGGCAGGTGGGACTGAGAATCTGTGACTGGTCCAAATTCACCCAAGTTGGCTGCATGGCTGAGCAGGGACTGGCTCCCAGCACATGCCCACCAAGCATTCTTTGCCATAACCAGCCAGGACAATGCCTCTTAGCACTATTGCTAACTGATGTCTTCATCTCTCTCTTTCCTTCCTTCTATTTTTTTGTTTCACAGCCTTAGCATTCAAGCCAGGCTTCCCTGTTCTTGCACCATCCAGACATTTTGGGGTTGATGGTAGCTGAAATCCAGACTAACTGGAGGGTACCAGCTTGGGGAAGGTTGTTTCTCCCCTCCCTGCCCCCCCAGCTGACTGTGCAAAGCCACTCAGCTGTTACTGGGAAGACCAGGAGAGGACTGTGGTCTCCACCACTGTGGTTTCCGCCTTTGCACAGATTGTCCCACTGTAGGGACTCAGGCAGGACTGGGAGGCACAGAGGCTTCCCCCAGAACCAGCAAAATCTTTTCTCCAGGCTGAGAGAGGCAGGGAGAGAAGTTCAAAAGGTTGGAGAGCAGAGCAATGATGCCAGTCCTCAACATGAGGGGAAGTTCTGCACTGTTCATATTTAGCCATCCTGACTAACACCACTGATATACTTTTAATTTCCCTTTAAAGCCACTTAAGTACGTGGCTTTTACCCCATGTTGTGGCTACAATTCCAAAATTACACACACTGCACATACTCAGTTCTTTCCCTTTGCCACAGAGTCACTAGAACAAGGCCTCAAATGTCCCTAAAGCAATGGAAGAATTTCCAGGTTAAAGGGCTGTTACGATATTGGGGGTCAGGCTGGAGGACCTCTCAGGTGGGATTTCTACCTCAGTCATCCTCAGTTGCTGAGAACTGGGTTTCACCTTGGAGTTGGTGATAGTTTTGGCAAAGTTGCTCAATATTTTCTCTTGTTATAAAGAGTAACGAATGCTTATCAGTAATTGCCTCTGCCCTAAGAATGGCTAAGGAAAAGACTGTGGACTTTTCAGAAAGAAAGGAGACATTTTGAAAATGGGGCCATGTCTTTCTTCTGCCAACTTTCCCCTCATTTGTCTGAGGAATGCATGTGAATGTGAAGAAACAGCAGTTTGACAAAGGCCAAGTAAGTTGGGTCTGGAAACATCCTAGAACGCCAGCTGCCCCTTGGAATTCTGATGTGGAATTTTGGAACATTCGTCACATTATTCAATGCATTATCTCCACCTATGCTCAACTGGTATGTTTGCAAATAAATACAAATATTACAAAATGCTGGCAAGCCTCCAGTGACCTCATTACAAAGAAAATAAACCCTGAGTATGTGTTGCAGCCCAGAAACTTCTCAATATTGGAGCGTGTGTGACAGGGCATTGCTCCTCAGCAGACTTGATTTTTGGCACCTCATCTTTTAGAAATTAAGCACCATGTCTAGAGTAAACATATATGATGTTAGTAGAGTACACTGTAAAACAGATTTTCTGCACTGGATATCCCTAGCATTTTTCTAAGGAATTCTTTCTAACATGATGTAATTATGCAGCAGTAGCAGCATTTCATCCCATTGTTTTCCAATGTGACTATAAAACCAGCAACAAAATGGTTTGATGTAGCCAATTTAATTTAATGTCTTATCTTAGGTAGGTCATGGGGAGAGGGCAGCTTTTCTTTTTATACTTGGTGGCATCCTTTTTTCATTCTTACAAGCTTTGATGAAACTGTAAAAGAAGCTGGATGTAAATTAAAGCATGGTGCAAATGCTGTCCTTCAGACCGTATAAGCTGGAGCTGGTTTTAATGCCATCCTTTTCATCTCTGCAGTTGCTGTTGTATTTCAGCCACTGGTTTGTTATGTATCCACAAATTTATATTCATGGCAGACTGAATGGTTCACAGAACTGCAAATGAGCTCTAGAAACTTCCCTCCAGTCACTGGTTGAAAGCTGACTTAGCCTTCGGTAGTTACCCAAAATTAATTAAAATCCAAGAAATATTTAGTCACTGTAACATCAAGAGGTCAGTAATTGCAATGCTTGATGGGCTGCCTCATCCAAGTCTGAGAATTTAAAAAAGCATGACTTTTCAAAGGGGGTACCTCCAGAATGAATTCAAGGGACCATATTACTTATTGAGATGGGTTACTTTTTAGCAATTACTACTGTTCTTAGATGAACACTCCTTCAGCCTCATACTACCTTTTAGTCTGCTTTTTGGGCTGAAGGTTTTAGCACAAGTGATTAATCTTGTAGGTTACAGAGAGGGTTGTTTTTTGTTTTGGTTTTGGTGGGGGCAGGGACAGGATGTACAATATTTCAAATCCTTCACTGTGTTTATTTTCACAGTAGCCCTGTGAAGAAGATCACTGTTATTCCCATTATACACAAAGAGAAGGGAAGCTAAACAGCTAAACAAATTGCCCAGGGCAATCCCCTCAGTTCATGACTCAGATGGGATATGAGCATGTGTACAAGTCCAGTTTTCAATCCAGAAGTTCAAAGGTGACTTTCAAGGACTCTCTAGCAATTCAGAGGTCAGTGTGCCATAGACAGCTGCAGCTTCAAGGACATTTAGACTTTTTATTCATAGTAGAGTTATACACAGTGTCCAGTGTTGCTTTGCTTCTTTGTTACCTTACTGTCAATAATAGCCCAATCCTATGGACTTGTGCAAAGGATGGCTGCTGCACCAACATTTATGCAACTAAAAATTAACCAACATCCCATTCCTAGTTTTCCCTAGGTTTTTCTTATTCAGGGTGCTTGCTGCTGGCTGTCATTTTTCCCCTCCTTTCCTTTGTGGACTGATGAATATATTTTTGTCTGTCGGCTGGGCTCTGTGGCATAAGCCTGCCATAGAGATCAGGGGTGGGAAATGTTTGACCCTTCAAAGGTTGTTGGATTCCATCTTCCTTCAGCCCCAACCCAATTCTGTTCCCCACCCCAAATTTTAAGTCATGGTAGGTTTGGACATGTGCTGAAAGCCATGGTGGATATTCATAATAAGCTGTAGTTTTGCATGATTGCTGAACCAGGTGAGGGTGGGTAGTTGTTAAAGTGAAGAAACCACCCAAAATGCATGGGGATATTTTGGGGATAATGGTGCTTGTCAACCTCAGTAACAATGCACCTGGAATTGGGTTTGGGCAGCATGATAGGACGTGGTGCTCAATGACTGCCAACAGAATATTCACAGTGGCTGAAGGCGCATGTCACAATTCACTATGACAAGAGTGATCCTGTGGACCAGGCCAATAGCTGGGAAAATATGAATTTCCCTGGCAATAGTGCCTCACTACCTCTTGTGATAGAAAGTACTTTTGGGTGGCCTAGAGCTGAGTGGCCAAGTAAGACCCATCTGATTTAAAAAGACCTACTCTTGACACTGGAACTGGTTCATTGTTATGGACCGACTCAGCAGCCTATATTTTTAGTCTCTCATCGGGGGACAGACTATGGGGACTGCCATAAGTAATGTCTGAACTTTGTCTTTTATCCCAGTATCACAGAATAAATCATTATAAAGTAAGTCAGTATTATTGTGCCCATGTTGCAACTGTTGCAGGTAAGGCTGAGACTGAGTGACTTGCCTGTGGTGAAATAGTCTGGTGACATTCAGTCAGGGTTTTCTGCTTCATAGTCCAGTCACTTAGGCTCTTCTATCCCATCATAAAGATGTTGTTTGAGCAAATGGATGGGGAGCAATTTCACATTTCACACTGTGCCCATATTGGTAGTATCAACTGACTGAGCCACAAGTCCATGCAAGCCTTGTTTCTCTGAGCGAAACCACTGCATCAGTCTGTAAGTCATACATGACTCATGTCAAATCTCCTCCTTGCTTCCCACTTCCCATGTGACTGCAGCAGGCAGATTTCTGATACGGTGGCCACTTGTGAACTGCTAAAAATGAGGATATGCATTACTAAAAGCAGGGGGCATATTTCCTTATTTATATGTGTTGATGAAGAAATAAGTGTCATACTTTAAATGGAAATGGACTACTTCATGTGTCCAGGTGACCTGCATGCTGTCCAGGTGCTTGTTGGTGGGCAGCGTCAAGACCTGGCTCTTCTATGCATCCCTTCAAAGTAAGGATGCCTTCAAAACAGTAGAGAATTGTCTGTAGCCCGGGAGAACTGTCCACTGTAAAGGTGACACATGGTCACCCTAGTTTAAGACAAGCTGCCTCACGCATTAAAAGCACACGTGAGGGGTCACAGTCCTCTCTGCATTAGTTCCCTTACATGTGTGTTTGATGCTTTTTGCCCATGTCTTGCCCTGCTCGGCCACATGGTTAGCAGGCACGAGAAGAGGCCTAGTGCATGCCAATGTATGTATGTATGTCCATCTCTTGGCCTGTGAGGGCCCTCTTCTCATGTCAGACCAACATGTGTCCAGCAGGAAGTGCTTTGGAGGTGGAGAATGGAACTCATTCATGCTGCCCTTTTCACCTACGCTTTATCTGATTCCTGCCCCCACCATATTTCTCAGCCACAAGTAATTTGCCTTTGTTGAATATAAGCATAAGAACTCAACAATGAGGAAACAAAGCCCGCATGGGTACAACTTATATACATGGAGACTGTATACACAGTCTGTATATTGTATACACAGTCTACACAGCTGGGGATCCTGCTTTTTGCCCTTTAGGTGTACCTTGTGTACCCTGAACTGGAAAGTTGGTAGAGCAGGACTGAGGTTTGGCAGTACTATCTCCTATCCCACCTTGCTTCAACTTTCTGTACAGAAAGAGTCGCACCCGTTGTCATGGCATCTCTAACAAGAAGTTGGAGCGAAGGGAGAATTGAAATTATGTTTCACCTGCAAAATGGAAAAGTAAAATGTGGCACTTGCCACTAAAAATGGATATCCTGGATACCAAATCTACATCTAGTCTCTCTTCCTGTCTTTTCAAATTATGTACACTGCTGATTAATCAAAATATCCATCACTGAAAACAGTACAGACATACTGTTAAGCTGAGCAAAAGACAAAGATTAGTGTAGAAGTGGATAAATCCAGGATCCACATCTATAAAAGTTGTGGGAGAATGTTGGGGAGAGGGGGAGAATTAATTTAATTAAATCAATGCAATACAGAACGTGTGTTAAGAAAGAAAGTCTAGAGATTGTGAATGAATCTGCTGATAAAAAGAGAACAGCAAGTCACCAAAATTATGTGAATGTGCACATTCATTATTTAAGGGTGCAAATAATACCCCCCCCCCTTAAACCTTGCAATGGTGATGGCCAGAGGGGGTCAGCTTGCTGTGGAGCAGCACCACCACCAGTGTGTGTGTGTGCGTGCGCATGCGTGTGTGAGCATGTATGTGTTTGTGTGGGGTAGGGGAGAGCCTATGCTGTGCCCAGGCAGGTAGCAGCAAGCTATGACCAGCTCAGAAATACAGTGTAGAGCAGGCACAGAGGAGGCAGGGAGGAGCTGGGTTTCAATCCCTAGCTGTGCTGTTTTCCTGGGACAGGTCCAGTCAGGGCCCATCAGCCGTGCCAGCCTGATGCTAACTAGCAAAAAGTGCAAAATGATGTCCCACACACAGACCTATTGGCCTGACCAGCACAATCAGAAGACCTTCCCTGACTCCTTCCTGGCTCTACTTTGGATTGCTCTGTTAATTGTCCTTTTTTATTTGCTGGTTAAATGTCGACTATACATTTATGAGGTATTGACATGCTCCACCTGAAACAGTTCATTAGTCTCATTCTCAGTATGAGCTGTATAATCACTTCATGATGAAAACCCTGAATGAATTCAGCCAACAAAGATGGGGAAATGTCACAACTGCTGCTAAAAAACAAAGGTTGACTTGAAATGTTTTGCTGATTCATCAGTTAAAGTAACCGATTTAAAATTTTCATGGTTGAAAAGGTGTCCCTGAGTAACTGAGCACCAGAATACAGGAACACCAGGAAAACAAATAAACAAAAACTAATGCAAGATATTCCAAAAAGTATGACTGGTACATGATATCATAGATGAAGCAATCCTCCTATTAAATTTCAACATCAACCAAAAGGACACCTATTACAAGAACATCAGCCTTGATGGACTTGTAAAAGGTCCTTCTCCAGTCTGGTGTCCCCAGATGGTGGACTGCAGATCCCATCATTCCCAGGCACCATATCATCAACATCATCTATTACTATCATTAGTATTATTTTGTCAGTCTTTTGTAGGTGCACATACATATACTTATGGCTGTCTTATATATGTACTTTACCTTGTCAATAGTCTTGTAAGTTTCAACTGTCAAAATGAGCAAGAAAATGGAATAGGTAAAATCCATGGAAACTGACAAAGCACAAATGCATGTACGCTTATTTGCACACAGTTGTCAGATGTGCAAGGGATCTCTTTTGGGGCTGTGCAAATATGACACATTTTCCTGACTTTGTTCTCTTGATCCCATTCCATTTCCCCTGTGCTGATGATGAATTGATCATTGCAAGAGGTGTTCATACCCATCCAGGAGAAACAATTGTTTCTGCAAATGAACCTGTCATATGTATTGAACTATGGTGGATTTGGGCCAAGAATCCTGGCTGAAAATTCTCAGAGCAATGAAACATGTTGATGTGGTCTTTGCTAAGTCATGGTCTATACACCCTTTCTGCAGCTGATGCTGTTCTTTCTCTGCTAGCCATTTGGAGGGTGGGCAGGGCGGGTCTGAGTACAAATCCAGGGTTCTGGAGGAAACTGAATGATCCTAGATGCTATCTAGGAACCATAGGCTGTCTCTGTTACGTGCCGAGGTGGCAACACTTCATTGCTAGCCTCATCATGTGTATTTCCATTCAAGCTAGGTAGGTCCAGGCAAAGCCTTAGTATCTCACAGCCTCTTTCCTATGATTCCTAAAACACAGGATCTTTTGCTCAGAATTAATTCAAATGAAAAAAAATGACCCATCATATCAAGAATATGAATACATATTTCAATTCATGTTTCTTTCATTTTCCTTCAATTACCATGGAGCTCTAGCAGGTCAAAAGAAAATAACAACAGCTTCCTTTGGCACACATGCCCATTTATTTGTGAATTATGCATATGTTTAATTCTCTTACATTGGTAGCAGTAGTAATAATTGCTTTCCTGCATATTACCTTCAGGCATACATCTTATCCAGCACAGGGTATGTTTTAGAATAAACAAATTGCATGGGTTTGCAAACATTTTGACATTTATAGCAAGACACCAAATTGTTGTAGCACCATACAAAATAGCAAACAAGAATTATCATAGACTACAATAATAATCTTTATTAGATTCAATTGTTGTAGACTAATTTGTCTCCTCTACATAGAGTCCACCCCAGCACTTTACAGATAAAAGCACCAGCTCTTCTGAGTTTTCCATTTGGTTCGGGTAATTCAGAGAAATGGATGCACATGGCAATGAGGAACTAGATTCGGAGCAGGCCTGTTCAGATCTAAATTTGTGAAGTTTGTGGACCAGATCCTATGGCTGGACTTACTGGCTCTACATCCAAAATGTAGGTAATAACAGTAGTGGGAAATATGCTTTTAGAAGGAAAATATTCTGCAGATTAGTATTTACATTTTCCAGTAGAAACAACAATCATACATGAAGAACTTGTGTTTGTCAGTCTTTTTAAAAGAAGTGAACAGAGAAAGCTGAGAGCCCAATCCAGTGGGAATGCCTGAAAGCCTCTGATCATGAAGAATTGTAATCATTCTATGAAGGTTGAGGAGAGAAGGAGGTGATCTTCACTCTGCACTCTGCCCACCTTGCAAGTCAGCTGGAGGGCCAGTTATAGGCATGTAACTTCAACATGCCCAGCAGGGAAGGAGGCTGGAGCACCACTGGGATGCACCAAATCTAGGCGGACTTGATCTCAAACTTCCCCAGAACACCTTTTTTACCACTTCTCTGAAATTACAACTTCAAAGAAGCAGCTGGTATTATGCTTCATATCCCAGCTGCAACAGAGGAAGAAGATTCAAGAGCAGCCTGCCCCAGCCTGTTGTCTTCCAGACACATTTGGACTGCAACACCCAGAATTCTCAGTCAATGGTCCTGTTGGGTGGGAGTTCTGGAAGTTGTGGTTCAAATCTCTCTGAAGGTCACCAGGTTGAGGAAGCCTGTTCAAGAGTGAAGACTAGAGCTCTTTCCTTCATGAGACCGTTAATCATCCATGTCTACTTTATGATTTGTCGCAGATTTAAGATCCGAGCACTGTATGAGGATCATTTCTTTTCCTGATTTCCTGCTACATAAAAGACTCAACAAAAGTGCTATCTGGATACAGAAATTAAATAGAAGGTCACAATATCATCGAAATAACCCATAAACCACCATGAATAGAGAATGATGAATGCACAAGATGCTTTAAGGTTGCTTCCAGGTTAGAGTTTTATTGTGCAATTGCCCTGCCTCAAATTATGGAGTGAGGGCAGATGATATCATATCCCATTTGCAACCTTCCCCTATTTTCCCAATTGGCCACTTGTCTTTTTTTTTTTTTTTGAATGGTAGTCATATGACCCATCAGTACAGAAGCACCCACAGCTTCAGTGACACTTAAAGTGTCATTTCTTGGGCAGCATTGTCATGGCACTAGCATAAACAACTGCTAGTGCAACCTCATTATGCTTGCTAGAGAAAGGGAAAAAGTAGAGATTTGCACTGACATTCAGTGGTAATCCATGGCAGATTTCCCTGTTGCCTACCAAGCATTAATGATGCTGTGTTAGCACCGGTTTACTCGAATACATCAGTGTTTGTGTTGCTGGTGCTGTGTCAGACCACATACTGCCCATTATTAGGATTCTGAAAGAGGCTGAAACTGAAATCCCATTTAGCTCTCAGTAAACCCCTCTGAACTCACTTACTTCTCAGTAGATATGCATAGGATTGCACTGTTCATCACTCTAGTCTTCGGCAGCCTCAGGCACTCTGCTGGTGATGACTCCAGATCTTGGAGGGCCCCAAGACATCCAGCAGGTCTTCATGCTACAGTGAGACTTCCTGCTTAGCAATATGGTAGCCAGCAGCTGCTCTTCCTCCTGACTGCAACCATGACTTTCCTGCCTGGTAAAGAGCCTGTGAGCCAACAGACCGTGGTATCAACTGCTTCTCTTTCCCACGGTCACTGTGGCATGGGCCAGGGCAAGGGGAGGATGAGCAAACCTGTTCCACTGGTGAAAAGGAGGAGCAGGTCCAGGTAGTTTTTGTTAGTTGGGCCCCACTGGGATGTGGGTCCTCAGATGCAAACACTGGCAGTTAGCCCTAGTTCTGCATCAGGTCTTTCCCTCTCTCTTTCCAATGAGTACTAATTACAGAGACAAAAAGACTCCCATCCAGATTTTAATTTGTTTTGATCAGAGCAGGTACCAGTGGGGAATTTCTTCCCCACAAAAACAAACACCAGCTTCAGGTGAGGAATTTTCCCTGGGATTGCAAGCTCTTCTTATCCCTTTAATTATCTATCCCCGCCTCCCATTCAACTCAACACACTGATACAAATTCCATTTAATAAATCCCTGCATCTTAGATGCAAAGATACCTTTAAATGTCACATGCCGTTTGGACCAGTTACCCCAGCTGCCATCTGCAGCTGCTCCTCTGTGAGATTTCAGGCACAAACTGGAGGCACTTTGGGGGACTGCGTATATCTCTGTGGTGTTTGGCTGGGCCAGCTAACAGCCTGATTTTTGAGCATGAGTACTTTATGGTTCCTGCACAAGTAGTGCTGGAAACATTGCTTGACTGGATAGTCTCTCTTTCCAAAAACACGCTGGAGCTAAATCACCATTTCAAGATGATGCTTTCAGCAGCAGATGTGCAGTAACAACTTAATGGGTGCAGAGCTATAACCAGACTTTGGTTAATGAGGAAAATGGAAGAACTGGGGGTAAAACCCACTTCAGGATTTGATTTAACTTGGGGGAAGAAAACAACTGAATGTGGAGAAGTAGGCTGTATACCAGGTGTGCAGAACTTCAGGCCCAGGGATCTGATGCTGCTGTTTAGGACTGGGGTTCCCCACATTTTGGAGCCATGAGCTAATTTGGGAATTTGAGACACTGCTCTGGGCACCACCTAAATGCTTCACCAGTGGACTGACATCTTGGTCTGTACCTGTTGAGTCTATAGATCCTTTGCTTCATCTGATTCAATTTTTTTTTCATGACCATAAGGCATCCAATGTTACTTTAATAAGAGATTGTCTAAATCAGTTAATCGATGGCAGTGCAATCTGGCTAATGCTTCTTTGAAATATATGCCTTGGCAATGCTCAGAAGTTGCTTTCTTTTGGGGAAGAGGTTATTACACAGTTAAATTTTGTGTTAGAGTGGTCCTAACTATTCACTGATTGTTAACCTGCTTCATAGAAATTAACAAACAGAAGGGGAAATGATTTTTTCTGTGCTCTCTGAACAGTTAGGAGTAATATTACAAAAGTGAAAGGAAAAGCACTCACTTTTTATATTGCAACGGACTGAACATCTTACAATGCTTTTGATATATGAATGGATGGCAAACCTCAAATGAATACCTTCTTGGGTTATTCAGCCCACATTTGCTGAAGCCTATGCGTATTTGCTAGGAAGTTGTGTGCATTTCTTGCAAATCCATGTATATATATTAGAAAACACATTAGGTGTTTGCAAGTAACCTGCTGGAGACTACTAGTTG
Organism: Varanus komodoensis; assembly: GCF_004798865.1. Classification (NCBI taxonomy): domain Eukaryota; kingdom Metazoa; phylum Chordata; class Lepidosauria; order Squamata; family Varanidae; genus Varanus; species Varanus komodoensis. Next base: position 30,713,455 of record NW_025336481.1, on the reverse strand, counting down.
GCTACACACAGCCTCTTGCAACCCTGGCCCCTTTCCCCTGACCACCAACCATGGAGTAGCTTTTGTGCCTCGCCCCAGTCTAGAAGGTTGACATCCCTCTGAAAGCTTTGCTACAGGACAGATTTGCTCAGTGCTTTTTTTGTAAGAAAAAAGGTGCCAGAACTCATGAAATTATTTACCTTTCGCATGTAGTCAATCACTGTACACCCACCCACACACGTCAGTTGTGTAATGAAACGTAACAGTCACCGCCCGCAGTAAGCACTCAGCTCACAACCACACGACCAATCGCAAGCCGAGCAGCGCCACAAGCTGAGCAGTGCCATCACAACCAGTACAGACGAAGTACGCATGCACCGGATTCAACACACAAGCAGCCCGCATGTACCGTTTTAATGGTTTTGCTGCTGACCTGCTACACTCGACAGGGCAATTCAAATCCACATGGACCAAACATCACATTTTCAAAAGTTATTTTTAAAACTTGGAAAATCTGTCAAAAAAAGGTGCCAGAACTCTGTTCTGGTGCGTTTTGTGACAAAAAAAGCACTGTATTTGCTACAAGATATGCTGGCATTTTGTCCCCACTCCGTTTTGCCTTTGGAGCTGCTCACCTAGGGTAAGCATTTATCCTCTTTTACAGTAAACAGCCTTCTATCTGAAAGGCTTCCAGAGGAATGCCCTCCAGTTTGAATGCCCTCCCCTCTTTTCAGGGTTGTCCAGTCTCATATAAAAATAAAGAACCCTGGAAGAGAAGGGCCATGCTTTGAAAGTGTGCATCAACAGCACCAACAACAAGACACAGAGCAAGGCATATAGGTCATCTGGTCACAAACCTTCTCACTGTAGTGAGGATTGTACTTCTACTTAAATTATAATAATTATTTATGAATTTGCTTATAAATAGATTAGCACATGCAGTTTATTTGTTCTATTTTTGGTGATGCATGTCTTCTTTTTTTCTGATTCACCTTCCGCTCTTCACTAGAATGTGGAACTCAAACTGGGCCTCAGAATGCAAACCCCAGCATTTCCATTCCTGAAATGAAACAGGTTCTCTGGCTGAGACAGGTTCTGTACCCTTTTCTAGTATAGAACAAGATAGGATATGAGGCTCTAACTCCTGGACTTTGCTAATGCATGCTAGCTAATCATGGTATAATTACTATGGGGTCCTGATATCTGTAAGTTAGCTCAGTCTACAAGTGACAGCTTTAGCTTTTACAAAATGTTCAGGATATTTTCGTTTGGGGCATAAACAATCAAAGAGGTCTTCTGCAGAAGCTGCATAGAAATGAGTCAAGTGACAAAGAGTATGTTATTTCAACAGCATCACTTGTTCAATGGTTAGATTTGCTGTAGCTGCAATGACAAAAAAAACAAAAACAAAAACAAAAAAAATGTTAGAAGCATCTTCTTTTTGTCATGTTTTATCATGGCCTTAGTTTGTTTTGTTCTCTTTTCCCTCATCCAACATTTCCTTGCTTGTTCTGTCTCTTAACATTGTGACAGTTTGCAAAACTAACAATAAATGATCCAATCTTCAAGCAACACTGCCCAAGCAAGAGGCGATGTACTGAGTTCTTCCCTCCCTCTTTAACATGTGCAAACTTCTTGGATTGCATATTCATTGAGGAAGGCAAGCATAAACAACAGGGGCTGGTGAGCTGAAGCACAACTGCCCTGCATCTGGAAACTGGTGTCGCTTTTTCACTTGCACCACTTGAAGAGGGGCAGATGTTTCTGATAAAGCTTGAACAAGGCACCAAAATGCATGGAGAAGATAGATGAGATAATGCCATGGTTGCCATGGGTTACTCAAGCTGGTGTATCCCTTTGCTTTCCCTTGTCTTTTCTTTCCTGCTGCCTTTGTCCATTGTATCTGGCAGAAAAAGCGTAGGAGCTCTCCAAGCTGTTTGGGGGTAATTGCTTTGGCAGCAGAGGAAGAGCAGACATACCTGAAAAGGTTACCAATCAAGGAAGTCACCAGTGCAAATTCATCCTCAGAAATGGATATGATTCGATTCAATATCTCTTGATTGCAGAAGTAACTGAAAAATGAGATGAGTTATGAAAGAAAGCTGTTCATTCGCCTGACCTGAGCTTTTTGATAGGAGCCTAAATAAATATCTGGCAGCAAAGCATTACAGGAAGTAAATACCAGTAATTATCAATCATTTTGTCAGGGTGGCTTAAGTATGGCTCTGTATATGCTGCATTGACTGTAGAATTCTGCGGTTAAAGCCTCTTCATCTGATGAAGGGACAATGTGAGCTGCAGTTCAAAACATTTGGGTGGTACAAGGCAGATATAAAGCATGAGCACACCGATCCCTTTTCAAGACGACAAGCAGATTAAGTGGTTTTTACTGCAGAATTCTACAGGCCTTATAGCATATGCAGGGCCAAACTTAAGCTGCCCTGACAAAACCATTGCAGATTTGGAAGACATGCTAAACCGTTGTGGCTTACTGTGCAAAACCAGGCCATAAATAGAACCTGAGCCCACCTTGGTGTATTTTCTGCTGAAGAGCATTTTGTGCTTTTGTTACAGATAAACGGGCCAAAATGTCTTGGATAAAAAGAGAGCCAGAAGGCATGGCATCACACAGAAAAGAGCCAAGAAGGTAGTCTTTCAGTCTGGGGCTAGGGTTGGGGTGGAAGTCCATGCTGTGGGAAGGAGGACGAGTTGGTTTGGGAACTTGTTGCTATGTGGCTAATTTTGCATTCTATTAATGCCTAATATGCATAGGGAAATTCCAGCACAACTGAAAAAATCTATTACTCTCAGGGAAACAAGATAAATACTTTCCCCCTGCTCTGTTGCTCAAAGCTATAAATAGCTTGCAATGTATGCTGGCCATGTTTCCGTTTGACAGAGACAGTTCTCTGTTTGAAGGGTTGCCAGAAGATTGGCTTCTATTTTGAAGGTGTCCTCTATTACAAAGCTGCCCAGCATAAAAAACTATCCAAAAGAAGAGCCTTAGGTCAACATGAGACTCAGCAACCCGGTAACAGACTTCCAAACTGCAGTGTGATGTGCTATATTTCAATTTGAATAGCATAATTATTTTTAAATTTGCACCTATACGTATAAATTAGCACATGCAGATTTTATGTAAGTAGGTGACCTCTTTTTTGACAGTTCACACATGGCCACCCTCATTTTAACTTTCTATTGGAAGGGCCACTTTTACATACCCTGCCCCCCCCCCCCCCGCCCATAGCTAAAAGGCTAGAACATGGGGCATGAAACTTCTTGAAAGCTTTTGCACATGCCATGAATAAGGAAAAAAGACCTTTTGCTTAGCATTAGAACAAAGCAGGGGGTTGGCATTAAATGGCCAAACAGCTTGTGCTACCAATCAATCTGACAAAGGCTCTTCCCTCTAAATGCAGATAAGTGCATCATGTTGCAAAACTTGTCTATTCCCTGGCTTAACAAATCACTCCGTCTCTGTTAATGCCCAATATTCTTCAGCTTCAATTTGGATTAACTGCCGATTTCTTTCTTTCTTTCTATAAATGAGAGAAGGCTAACCATTTAAATTGGTTAGTATTTGGGACTGGGAATATAACTTGTTTTCCTGTTACAAGACCCCTAATAGGATCCTTGTCTACCAGAATGGCAAGAGAAAAGTTCATGCTGAAGAAACTTACAATAAGCTCCGGATGTAGTCTCAGCATTCTCCCAGATAAATCTCTAGTAGATTTTTTCCCCCACCTGACGTCTACCTGCCTATTTTTTTACCATCACTATGGCTTATGACTTGAAGAAAAGCAAAAAACCCCAGCCATTTGGAAACCTCCTGAAGAACTCAGATTCTTCAGTACATAATTCTTTTGCACTGCAGATGTGTGGCCAAGAAGCTGCACTGATTCCCAGTGTTTCAGACCAATATATTTATAATCCTGCCATGTGCTAAAGGAATACAGATGCTGTGATGCATCCATTAGCTTGATCATAAATCATCTCATGATGGCCTACACTTATGCTGTCTGCCACCACACTTGCATGAAAATATCCTTATAATGAGACTATTGCCTGAAATCTTAAAGTTCATGCTAGTTAGATGTGAACACTAGATTCATGGCACATCTCAGCAAATGACTTGTTTTTGGTGATTCAAGCGAGAATTGTATTCTGCAACCACCCTGTTTTTTACAAGGGGTGAAGGTCCACATAGCGTTATCTTCCTTCGAGGACAGGCTGGACATGCACATGGTAGGCATGTCATGAGCGGATCAGGCTGGAGCCAGGGGTCAGACCAGATGGTCCAGGAGGCCGCTTCTGACTTTTTCTTACTCTGGACTAAAAGCCAAAATAAGCACTCAGTGCCTTTTCATTGGTAGTGCCATGTCCAACTGGAAGCACTTTAAGGTTGCAATGCGGTGCATTTTGTTGAGACAAACACAGTTCTACAACTCCCAGTAGTTCTCAACTAGCATGTTTAGCTGGGGAATGTTGGGAGTTGTAGAACTTCGTCCAGTCTAAACGTGTGTATGATTGTGCCCTAAATAACAGTCTTGTGTGCATGATTGCAAGTCATTCTGTTTCTATAGCAATTTAAAGAGGTCAGCTTGGAAGCATGTAAGAAAGCTTAATTCCTTGTTGTTCTTTTCAAGATAAGGCCGTGCTTAAGACTTGTGTAACCTCTGGCAGATGGAATTCCCAGTTCTGCAGAGAAATTTAGCAACCTGTCAATGATCAAGAGATCCAGCAAAAGGACAATGCTCAAAACACAGAAGCAAATAGACAGAGGCTGTTATAATAACCGGGTAGGTAACATGAAGCTCGTGGGCACCAGCATCATCCAAGACACCTTTCTTTGTGCCCACCAGGACACCCTACTCCTCTACATTTTTATTTAAAAATGTTTGCATTATTTTATTACTGGGATCTGGAAATACTTCAAGCAATGGGACTCTGTAGATGCTGCCACATTAATGTCCCCTGAATCCTCTGGGCATGTTATCTGTACTTTGTGAGGTTATTTGCCATGTTACTTTGGACAGATTAATTGTCTTATGGTTGTGCTCAGAACAGGTTCTCGACTGTCCAAATTGATATTGTTGTTACATACATTTATTCCTTGCCTTTCTTTCTCTTGTACCCATGGGCCAAGAAGGTGGCCTGCTAGGCAGGGTGGAACAAAAACAAACAAACAAACAAAGAAATACAATTTAATAAAGAACCAGGCTCTAAGAAGTCTATATCTCACATCTAGTTCAAATCTCAAAGCCCTTCCCTAAATATAAGCTGATATCTAGGCTAGTCCAATGTCATAAAAAGAAGTGTCACAACTAGAGATATATTGTCTAAGTTGCCTCATTTTTGCAGCATTTCAGTGGAAAACCATTTCTTAGCTAAAGGGCAAAACAGAAGGGTAAATCAGCTCGCTTTAACAAGTGCTTTTAAGCATCAGCACAATTCCTATTGCTTTGAAGAAAGCACAGAATTAATCTTCTTGTAGCTCGGCCTGTGAAGCGCAGGCATACAAGGCTATGCTCAAAAGCTTTGCCTTGACAGACTATAGATGTTGTGTCACATAAAAACAAGACATGGTGCCTCTTATGGCGAAGAGGGCGGAAGCTTCTGCTCTAGGGAGCAGTAAGCTGGACAATGTCCTTTCTGGCATTCCGCCATGGCAGAGGCAGCCAACAATGCGCATGTAAATGGCTTCTTTTCACGTAGTCTAAATGCCAGAGCTGGGCTTGAGCCTGCGCTGAATAACAAATGAAGGGAAAGATGTAATTTCCCTCCTTTTACACCCTATTTGTCTTCCCTCCCTGCAGAACGAGCTGTGTGTATTTTATTTCATACAACATTTTTATGCTGCCCATGAACCATAAGTTCTCTAGGCAGTGTATGGGAGGCGATAAAAAAATAAAATATTTTTGAAAACACCAAATCAACATAAAATTAAAAGCAAATGAAAACACTGGAATAAAAATCAGCAAGACGGGGCCTCAAGCTGTAAAAGCAGTGACACATGCCTGTAAAACTGAAATGTCTGGGGAGATGAATAAGCTCCTCTTTGGCCAGTGCTGATAAGGCTGCAATGTGGGTGCCAGGCGGGTCTCTCTGGGAAGGACATGGCACAGCCATGGCACCACGACTGAAACTGCCGTTTCTGAAACAGACACCAGTCTCACCTCATTTGGTACTAAGCAGGCAAGATTTAATGTTTGGAGGCTCTTACTGAATATTTCTTTATTTAAAATATTTATACCCCGTCCTGTATGCAAAGCATCTCAGGACGACTTACAGAAATCAGTAGTTATTGTCTTGGTGTTTTATGCCATTTTTAAAGGTTGAAGGTGGTCTATGTAGTATTGTAAGCCTTTTCAAAGAGAAGGGGGAAGCAGATACAAAAATATAAACAGTATAAAATAAAAATAGGACATTATTGGTGATGCCTGGCTGTATTTGCCCATTGTTCAGATGACAGATCAAACTTGCTATTGTTTAGTGTTGTTCAGCGAGAGAGTATTAAGGCTTAATTAGCATGTGGAAATTTTTCTTTATGCTGAATTGTGGTGCGGAACAACAATTCCCTTTCACCAATAAGGGTATTTTTTTAAATTAATGAAAAAACACTTTCTAATCCTAATGTGAATACCTGTACATGCAGAGCACAATGGAATAAATATCAATCATTTGCTTAATTCTCTGACTGGAAACTACGCATTATGTTGCATTCTTCCATTGCTTTCGGCTTTTTTACACAGATCTACAGTCTTTTCTAGGAAGGTGTCTTCTGTCCTGCTATGATTGCCAACTTCCAGTTCTGCCTCCTTATTTTGCAAACTTCTCTGCATGGTTCCCTTAAAGCCCACATGCATGTCCATGCTGTGTGGGAAAATGTACTGTATTTTTCGCTCTATAAGATGCACCTGACCATAAGACGCACCTAGTTTTTAGAGGAGGGATCCATGGAAAGCTTCCTGATAATCACAGGCACATTCCCCATCACTTCCCCATGGGCTTCATTAAAAGACGGGTTGCCATTTGAAAACACACACCGACCTGTGATTAACAGCTCTCACCTGCACCGGAGGAGGGGGGCGGAGCAGGGCGCGCCAAGTGCATGCTGGTCAGGTGTGGTGCAGCCGGGCCGGCAGCGTGCTGGCGGTGGTCTTCCCGGCAGCGCGGCGGTGGTGGCGGCGGCAGGTCTTCCCGGGCGGTGGGGGTGAGCAGTCCTTCTCTCCATGCAGCCGGCGGGTTAAAGCCCACGGCTCCTCCTCCTCCACACTGCTCCCCCTGAGCGGCACAGCTCTCACCTGCACTGGGGGGGGGGGTGGAGCAGCATGCGCCGAGTGCGTGCCGGCCAGGTGATGCCACGTGGTGCAGGCAGGCTGGCAGCGTCCCGGGCGTCGGACACACACACATTCGCTCTATAAGACGCACAGACATTTCCCCTTACTTTTGAGGGGGGGAAAGTGTGTCATATAGAGTGAAAAATATGGTGCATGATTACTTTGAACACCAAGCTGAGGTGACATTCCATCTTTATACTGGACCAATATGTTCCATGTGGGTTGTTATGTGTCAAGTTGATGGCTTCTTTAGCATAGGCACCGAGAGTTAATTTATTCCCTTGTTGAGGCTTATCAGTTCTTGATTGGTTCCAGCTCAATGTACAAGTAGCATAAAAGAGCCACTCTGTGGACTAGTGGTTAAAGTGCTGGACTGGGGACCTGGGAGATACTGGTTCTAGTCCCACTCAACCATGAAGTTCATTGCATTATTTTGAGCCAGTCACAGAATCTTAGCCCAACCTCCCTCACAGGGATGTTGTTTTGAGGGTAAACTGGAGCTGTGTAAATTGCCTTGGTTCCTCATGAGAAGAAAAAGGGCACAATATGCAGTGTAATATTGTAGCATGAGCTCATTTGTGGCTGAAGTTAATATTTGATGCTGAAATGTTTCACACTTTCAAATCTGTTTATATATTTTTTTCTTTTAAAATGTATACAATGATCAATTATAAACACAATTGCTGGTCATTTACTGTGGTTTGATGTATATGTCACTAACACTGCATCACCTATACATCGCAATATTTAACTATATTTATGAAAATGTGAGTTCCCTAAGTTTTCATTTCCAGGTAACATCTAGAAAAGGAAAAGCTCTAGAAGAATGACACTGAGCATTATTTTAGAATGCAGCTTATGGCGTGTTGTGAGCGGAGAGCTCCCTCCCAGCAGTAACAGTCTCACCAGTGTTTCTTGCCAAATGGCTTTATTTTTACATATAAGTCTCTGAGCAGAGACAAAACAAAATGTTGAACCCTCTGTGGCCCAAAGCTTTGCTTATGAATCCTCCTGCACCTGTCCCTGTGGGGAAGAACCAGGCATGCCTGCACTTCTCCCTCTAGGACCCCAGTTGGACTGCCCTCCAACTGTGATGACGGATTATCAGGTCCACCTCCTCAGGAGGCTGGAGTTCTCCATCCAATAGATTCCCCATCTCTAAATCTCCCTGCTCAGGATGTTGTTGCTGTTCTTCATCCCACAGGTGGATTGACCAGGCTCCTTGGCTGCCCTTGAACTAATTTCTTCCCTAGTGGGCACAGGCAGGTGCCAGGGCCTTGGACTGCAGCTGGAGCTGTGTCCATTTCGAGAACCATCTCATTATCAGAGCCCAAGCTGTCAGTCCTGCCGTGATCAGCCAACTCCCCTTCATACATCTCATTCTCAGAATCTGACCTGTCAGTCCAGCCAAAATGCCCAGCTTCTCGTGGGAATGACAGGCAAGGCATAAAGGCTACAAAGGCCATACCATCGGAGGAGAGAGATGGAGGGAAGACTAGAGCATGGAATAAAAAAATATGTAAGAATGCTCACCTCCATATTATGGCTTAAGTGACTACAGCTGGGCTGGTGGAAGTGGAGCTCCCTATCCCATCCTCCTCCAAAAAGTCCCTCCAACTTTTTGGAAGGTTTGGGGGAACCTGCAGATCGGGGCAGACTGCAGGGCAGGGAGAAGGAGGGATTTCCAAAAACCAGCTGGAAAGCACCTTCTATGAAGGTAGGTACACCCATTCGAAATTCCTTCATCTGATTTTCAGCTATCTCTCCTCTTGCATGCTTCACTTTCTACCCCATTCAGGGGTTTCCCAAACCTCTGTGTTGCATTTTCAGAAGGGGCTGCCCTGGGGAGAAGGAGGAGGCAGAGGAGGAGGAAGCCTTCTTTTGCCCTTTCAATTGCATGTGCTTAAAGCTGGATCCAACCCATGAAATGGGAACCCTAGGAAAGAAAGAAAAGCTTAAGAAGGAACCTTCTGGGGAGTTTGTAAGAGCTCACGTATATGTTGTGAATCAACACTGACGCACACAACTGTTCATGTGAGTAGTTTCTGAGCAGTATGATGTGCTCGTAAGAGAAACAGTTCCTGTTTTTCCTGCAAAAGCTGCTTTATCTTGTGAGTACTCCAGTCCCATCACTCATGAGCAATTTATTCACACAGATCCAAGCCTGTTCATAAAAAAGGGGGTGGCTTTAAAAGTTGGCACAGGCCAAACATCAGTGTCTTTTTATAGGTAATAAAGGTTAATATTGCTGCTTGGAAAAGAGGTGTATGACAGATGATATCTAAGGGAACTGGATGCCTTTAAAAGATAAGACATGTATTATATGCTTTATGAAGAAAGAATAGCCAGTAGGAATTGGGAAGAATTATGGAAAAATTAGGGAGAAAAATGAGTGACACACTAGGCAATCATATTAACTGCAGAATTTTGAATGGAAAAGAGACGAGGCAGTGGGGAGAGAAGCATTGGAGTTGCTTAGATGGATGCTTTCTTTCCCGCTAAACCATCCTCAGACCTTTTGTACTGGATGGGATAGAAATGCCTTAAATAAATAAATAAACCAAGTAATGAAATACTGATTCCATATTTACTAGGACTTTAGTTTTACTCAAGTATCCACATGCAGTCCACACATTTTTATATTTTGGACTTGGCAGAGTGACATCTAATGTGAATGAGGTAATCCACAGAATGTATCTTCAACCTACTTCATTTACTGCAATCTAGTATTGTTTCTTGTACCTGCCCTTATCACCTCCAGTCATAAGACTGCAAGTAGAACTGGGCTGTATCAGGCCAAGCGGCCTTGTTTTCCAGCATTATCTTCATGCAGTGGCCAAACAGCTGCCTGTGGGAAACCCCAGGGAGGATGAGAGTCGAATAGCACCCACTTGCCCATGTTTTCTAGCAACTGCTGCCCACAGGAATACTGCCTGTTTTACTGGAAATTGTGCATAAGCATCAGGACTAGTAACCATTGATAGCCTTGTCCTCCATGAATTTGTTTAACCCTCTTTTAGAACCACCCACATTGGTGGCTATCTCTATGCTGGGTAAAGAAGTAGCTCCTTTTATCTGTCATGAAGACATTTCTACATAAAGCATTTTCTATGTGCTTATCAGTCTCTACCCATAATTCTTCACAGGTTTGTTAGATGACACTGTGACTTTCCATTTTCACTTCTGTGCCTAACCAGCACTTTCAGTGAAGTTTTATTTTTTTAAAGAGCAGAGGAAATGAAGCATTTAATTGTGAAAGCAATACACACATATATATATATATAGAATTTCTTCTTGTGTATTTCTGCTCTTTCACTGTGCTACAGTGCCACCTAGAGGTTATGTAGCAGAACAGCAAGGAAAGAGAAAAATGAGAGTTATACTATATACGTGGATCCTGAAATAGTAAAATTTTCTTGTTTCCTAAGCACACTGCCTTTATTTCTTGAGATCCTAGATCATTAGCACAGAGCTGAACAAGACATTTTGCTGCCTGGGCCAAAGAACAAGAAAGTGTTCCCTCCCATTCCATGTAGAAATAGGACTGGCAGACAGAACGGTCTCCATTAATAGTAAAGGGGCATGGCCCTCCACTGCAGTGGGCTACCATAGAGGGTTCAGAGGAGGCTGTGTGATATGCACCTCCAACACTGCTGTTGCCTCCTGAGGCTGCTGTCTCATTTGGTCTGATTGCTGGGCCACCTCTTTCCAAAGTTGCAAGAGTGACCCCAGAGAGGAATGAAAGGTGGTGTGCCAATGTATGGGTAGGTGGGGAAGGGGAAGGGAACAGGGGAGGCCAAGATGTGGCAAATCCTTTGGCTTCTTCACCCCTGTCTCCACCAGGACATCCTAATTAGTCTCAGAGGTCCATTTAGAATAAAAATGCACAGCAGAAGCATGGAGAGGTGACAGATACGTCTGTCACTCCTCCTGCCCTGCCAGCAGTAGCCTGGAATGTTCTTGGATCCACAGAAGTTCTCCAATATCCACCCTTATACATAGTTTGTCAAGATTTCAGCCTAAATGCCCATCTTAAGAACAGATAAAGTACATCTGTTCAAAGGCACACCATTTTATTACAAAGCATAAAGTTATATGGTTTTGCAATGAAATTGCCCTATGCCACTGTATTTATACTGTTCTGCAAAGGTAAACTATCTGTTTCACCATGCAGATCAATTTATACAGTTTGGACATTGTACTAGATGAAAGAGGTAGATGCAATGCAGGTCAAACTACAACAAGCTGAAGGGGACAGAAAATAGGCAGCCAGATGTACTGCTGCAAATGTTTAGGATAATGATGCCAATGTTTAAGACTTCAGATACTTAAATGTAAGTAACAGCTCTATTATGCTCAATTTAGATACATTGGAAGTATTAGGAAACATTAGCATCTCTTTTGAATGTTGTTTTAGAGCTGAAATAGTGATGTTCTTTTTCCACTGTAAAATCTATGCACTGAAAAATAACTTAATAGAACTCAGTTTTTGTTACATCTCAGAAAAGCTGAATTAGTTTATCTTGATGTTGTAAGAGTAATGCAGTTGCCACTGAAAACCTGCTTTCATAAGCTATTGTACATGAGGCATTTATGGTAAACTCAGGATTCCTAATGCACGGTGGTTTATCTTGATCCTGAAATTTTGCTTCTGTTTTTTTTCAGAGCACATTTCTGGGTATATTCAAAACTCCAAAATGGGGTAATATATTTGAATAGGGAAATGCTGTTGCTTGCTTTGTGTATTTGAACTGTTCCACTAAAGCACAGCTCCACCTAGAGGTTATGTAGTTAAAAAGCAAGAAGGGAAGAACTGCATAGGTTTCAGATTTCAATGGTGCAGCAAAACCACATTCACAACTTAATCATAAGGCTTTCTGTTCTTTCTATTATGTATCACATGTTGGGTCCAGTTAATCCAACTTATTTCACATTAAGTTTCACATTCATTCTTTTGAGCCTACTCAACTTTGAATGTACATCTGATATCACCTGGTGCATTTTCTCTGCCTGTTTCCAAGAAACTCTTGCACTGGCTTTTTGTAACCGACTTCCTATGAATTCTGTCTGACTACACATCTGCAGTGCAAAAGAAGTATGTACTGAAGGATCTGGCTTTCAGCTCCTTATTATTTTCATCATTATTTCAATGCCATAAGTCATAACGTTGGTAAAAAATAGGTAGGTGGATGGCAGGTGAAAAAGGTCCACCAGTGGTTTATTTGAAGAAATGATCAAAATGCTTCAGGAGCTTACTGAAAGATACATACAATTAAACCTTTCTGGTAGGTAGGCTTCTTTCTGGTTAGGGGCAGTATTACAGGAAAACAAGCTGTATTATCAAACTTACAAACTACTCAACTCTAATAGACATCTTTTATTTATTAAAAATATAATTAAGCCAGACTGAAGTTGATTAATATTGTGCACGGACAGAACATTACTCATTAAACTTCAGCAAAGCCCACATGAGAGACACATGGATTTCATTAGATCCAATCCTAGAGCAAGATTCCAAGATCCCATCTTGGAATCCTCTAGATGTATTGAACCAATGGTCACATTGGATGGGATTGATAAGAATTATAGTCTAGAATATTTTGTGGACATGCTGTCTTAGAGTCAGGGATGGATGTGGGATGGTTCTAATTCTACTCAGTTCTGGACTCTTGACTACACATTCATCAAAATCCTTTCCCTGCTGCATATTCAAATCCAGTCATTTTAGTGTTTTGGTCTGGGCACATATGTATACACAAAATAATAAGCAATCAGCCTCATGTATGGGTTTCTTTGTTTTTTGAAATGCCATTCTGTAAAAGGACACATTATGTACTAGGAGAGAGTAGTTTGCCATTATTAACTAAGTTCACTAAGTATTGATTTTGTATTCTGAAGCTTTGTTAGTATACAAACATGCAAAAATATAAAATAATGGGCTTGGTGCAAAAGAAATACAATGTAAGAGTGGGGATTAAAATGTGCTTTTAAAGAGATGGAACTTAATAGCCTGTCAGCAGCAGCAGTTTAAAAATGAATGGACAGATTTCCATTCTTCCCAGAATCTTGTCTTTAGCCAGCTTAACTTGCAATCCTATGTATGTTCAGACAGAAAAAAAGCCCTACAAGTCCTATGTACCCCAGGCTGATTGCTTATTACTGGTTGGGGAATGCTGGGAATTATAAGACATCTCTGTCTAAACAAGCATAAGATTGTGCCCTTAAGTACACTTCCTATCTGCTTGAGCTGTGTCATAGTTCCTAGTATGCATTGTAGATAATATACTAGCAGCACCAGCATTTAGACAAATATAGCTGCATTACCCAGAAAGTGCTTGCTGAAATAGAGCAAGTGGTAATCTGAGATCTGGGAATCTAGGATCATCCTCCAATGTTGGCAGTAGGTGATAAAAGATCGGTAGCCTGCCTTAATACACAGTAGCACGTACCAAGAAGTTACGGCTGACCAAAATCATTCCTCCAAGGGGATCAAAGTATCTTTGGGAAAGGTATGTTGTGTCCCAAACTGCCACACACTTTCTCCAGCCAGTTCTACTTTCTGCATCATAAGGATATCACAAACATGTTTGTGTCATATTAGCCTCCAATCTTAAACAAGTGAATTTAGTCTGTATTGTTCAAATTTACAACCAAATATGCTTGGGTTCACAGCTAAAATAAATGAATGACGTTTTTGTTGTTTGTTTGTTTGTTTGTTTTTTCTATGCTTATGGTAAATTTATTGCTGGTATAAAATGCAACTGCAAATGGGATTGAGTGGAGAATTTAAAAACTATTGGAAAAATAGATTGAAGGCAAGGACTATAAAGCATGTCGCATTCAAGAAACAATGACATCCACCAGGACTGCAGAATGCGTATGTATACCAGTTGCTAGGAAACATGAATTGGATGGTAATGTTGCACCATGTCCTGTTTGTAAGCTTCCTGTGGGCAGCTGATTGGTCACTGCATGAAGAGATTGCTGGATAGAAGGACCTTTCTTAGGCTCTTCTTAGGTTCTTATAACTTTTTGTTTCACCAGCGTCTCTGAAATGAATGGCGGCTTGGCTGCTTAGTTTGGATATTCCAGAGCATAGATGTGAACAAAGAAAGTCCCTGCAAGAATTTTCCAGTGACACCCAAGACCCAAACAGATTTATAGCTACAATTATTTTTCCATTTAGAAAGATCCCATTTGTCCTTTAGGAGTAAAGCGCAAAAGAAGGCAATATTTTCCAAATGCTGGGTAAATCTGAATGGACTCTGGAGCAGGTTGATGGAGGGTGGGGGAGCGATCCTGTTCTGTTATAGATCAGAGAGTTAAATAAAATCACAGATAAAAAACATTATCCATCCATCTATTTCAAGGGGCAGCAAAGTATTTGGAAAATAATTATTCTCATGTAAGAATCTAAATGTGTACATTGACTTACCATTTTAAGATCTGCTATGTCAGCACATAGGCACTTAAAAGGAATGCATAGGCTGATGTTGTACAGTCTCATGCAATATGCGTTTATATTGGGTTTGCAAGCAACTGTGGTTAGGAATGGAGTTTGATACAACAACAGTTTAATATACTATATGTACCATATAAATATAGGCAAGTGCTGAATAATATTATTTTTAGTAGCCTATGTATTGTAAAATTACTGTTGCTTGTATATGAGAAGCTTTGAAAATTAACTGTTTATCTAAAAGAATGAGTAACTATACATAGCTTTGTAAATTGTGACAACCGGTAATACAGCATTTATGTCAATATCTGACGTGCATAGATTATTCACTAGTTAAATCATTCTGGTTTGAAGATATAATTCAAAGAACTGAGGAAATAAAATATGTAAGAGGGATTAGGAACTGCATTTCAGACATGCTTTGATATCAGTCTTTAATGTTTTTATGAAGATGCTATCTCTGTTTTTTCGTATATATTATATATTATAATGGACATAGGAAATAAACTTATTATGTTTTAAAAAGATGAGAAGAAATGTCCTGTTTCGTACAGTGACCAGTCAATTATTTCCATGAAGGTCATAAGAAAGGTATGAAGTCACTGTTGCCTCCCAATCATTATTCCATTTCTTTCTCCCCCTGCTTTCTGTTCTTTAATGAGTAACTGGCCATTAAGTAGAATTTTTTTTTGAATTTTTAAAATTTTCTTAATATAAACAAGTACACAAAAAAGAATGTGAAACTGAACAAACTAAAATGAAAAAAACAAGCTAATATGAACAAAGTGAATAAAGTTGTCAAGGGAATTCTATAGATATACAGCCTATATATTCAACCCCCACCATTAAGAAGATTTGACTTCCTATTTTGAGACTACCATATTTATTTGGGAGTCTTGTATTTGGGACATTGAGCCTCTGGAAGACTATTTAATGTTGAATCATCCCATGGAATAAGCCCAATAAACTTCAAATGAACCTTAGAGATTTATAGCACTGACTGAAAACCATCATAAATAGTAGATGTTAAATATGCACACAGTTTGCAAAAGTGTCCAACAGAAATAACTTCTATATACCCAGCAACATGTATTTGCACTGTACATGTTACTGGATATATATTGTTTGGTGTTCAGTAAAGACTAAGGTGCTTTAGGTAGAAAGAAATGCAAACTGCACTTAAATTCAAACATAAGCACTGCAAGCTTCATGTTTTGATATCTGATCATCTTGCAGGAGAAATGTGGAGCCAGGAATTAGATCAACCCTGAAAGGACCTCTATAACACACAATGAAAAGGCCAAATTATCTCAACACAGGCATTCATAATGAGCAGGTGAGTGTGTTTTCTTTTAGAAGAACTCAACCTCCAGGAAAACACCAGATGTGTGTGCATAGTCAAATCATGTTACAGAAGGATGGCAAGAATTTAAACCACCACTAAAGAGCAAAACAGGTACAGACATACTGCTGATTTTGCCTCCAACAAGTTATTTTTGCAACCTGCTTACGCAGGATAAATAAAAGAGTGAGAACTTGACTACTTAAGGAACAGATGGGGTCTACATGAGTGCCAGCATCAGGCACTGTTTGGATCCAAGCGGCTGCAGTCACAGTATAATTAGCCTGGAGTGAATCAGTTTAGTGACTGTTTCTTGAGAAAATAGCTAGATACTCCATGTGACTGGCAACCTACCTAAAGTTTTTAAAGTAGTGTGTGTACTGATGTGGTAGGATACAAAAATATCAAGGATTTCATCCTCTGTTATATACTCAGTTCAGATGCACAAGGGAAGGAGGCTGATATACCTGAGAAAAGGGTCCTGTTACAACATGGCAGAATTCCATGGTAAATGTGAGTGTTAAAATAAAAAACCCATGGAATGCTTCAAAATATAGTACATTTGACTCCAAAACATTCATTAGAGAGGTTCAGCATTGTGGGCAGGATTTTTCAGAAACATCCAAAGTTGAGAAAACGCTCGCACTCTTTCATAAAAGTGTCATGTTCACAAACTATTTCTTTCCTGGCTTTTATCATATTGTCTTTCTGTATAGCTCATCAGAATTTAGTAGCAATCTGTTAGTTGTAGGTTGGTCTTCCACTAGGAAGAAAGTGGGAATTGCAGATGATATGATACACCATTAAACCCTTACCATTAAATGGTTTTCTTCCATAGTTTGGATCAAAGTTAATGGACCACCAATTCAGAACTTTAACACTTTATGTCTACTCCTTGTGGGACTCCTTGAGGAGTATCATTTATAAATTGTTAAGTTTAGATTCTTCCCTCCTTCCTGCTAGTTTCTCCTCAGGTGGAGACAAAGCTATATAGGTACCAAGTTCAGAGATCACATGGCAATTGGTGTAGATGATATTTTGGCTTGTAATTCATAACTTTCTTATGATATGTCAGACGGATGTGTGGGATGTACTGAAGATATTTTTTTCTGTCTAAACATGCATAGTATTGCTCTAAAGTTAGTTAAATGGGTTTGGCATGCTCTCGTTAAATGGCAGATAACTATTGTACAATGTGCATTTGCTTGGTTTGCCAATTTTGATGTTTTGGTGCTTAAGAACTAGGGTAGCCTGAATCTGTTGTCCATGGTAGATGATTTCTCCTGCAGTTTTAAATAAATAAAAACTAGAGATGTGCCATAAAAAGAGGTTTTATTTCCTGACGCAGTGGAAATTTGGCCAGTCTGTGAGCTAATGACTTGGGATGCTTCCAGCTGAGCCTTTTGTTGTGAAATCTACATTGTTTGTGGAACTGTGTATATGGGGTATAAGTGTTCCATTTGTCACCCTTCCATGGTTTCCTGGTACTTTTCCATAAATTTTATTTCCACAGAAAAAAGATAGACTAGATGCATAATATTTTTTTTTTAACCTGGTAGCACCAGGAGACCTCTCTGTGGAAACAGCCCATGTAGAAACGAGTCACCTCATTTGTAAATGCATAAGTGGAAACTGGTACGGAGCTTCTCTGCAAGAGGGATTTAACTCACCACTTTGCTATGGCATCCTTTTTGATTTTCATTGCAGGAGAAAATGCATGTCCTTCATGCATTCCCCTTCCCTCCACGTGGGGTTTGCATTTCTTTGACTTTCTATAAATTCTTTTAACCACGCACAAAGTGGCCCTATGGTGTAGCTTCAATAAAGTGGATTTATGACAAGACTTAATGCTTTTGTTCTGGTTTAAATTTTGATAACTCATTATCCTCAGATGTGGATAGAAATTTGTGAAAAGGCCCCACAACCTTCTGTGCAGGAACAATCACAAATGCTTTGGGCAGAAAAGCCTTTTGTGACCCCTCTATTTTCAGCTAAGCTTGAGTTAATTACTTTGAAGTACATGTGAACATCATGTTTATTTTATTTGCCTCCTGTCTGGAAGATGGTGAATACATGAGGTCCAAAAGACTGTAGAGAGGGCAAATTGCCCCATACAAATCCCATGGGGCAATGTGACATGCCCATGTGTGAGGCCACTATTGGTGATGCCATGACAACATTATGGCTCAAGAAAGAACAGCCATAAGAAAAACTGCAGAGTTTCCTCTGAGCATACCCTGGGTAAGCTCAAGAAGGAATAAATTAAAGCAAACTGAGCAGAGAGAAGGGAACATGCCTACCACTCATGAAAAGCATTAAATTGGGAATCGATACTGTATTATATCAATAGGACTGAACTCTGTGGCAGTGGTGAAGAATGCTGAAGTGCATGGCAGAGAAGAAGAGTCATGGTATATGCTGGATGATAGGACATATTTAATCTCTTCATTCTGCCAACTTTGCTGTTTCTATGCTTAGCACTTTGCTTTATATTTAAAGAACTGTTCTAAACTGCTATATTGCAATCCTGT